>NW_026930637.1:0-17500 GCF_032062105.1 Saccostrea cuccullata
ATATATGCGTTTGTATTTTTATTGAAAGCAGATTAAATAAACTTTCCTTTGTAGTGTAAATACATGCATTTGCTTTGATTGCAAAAATGTACAATTCAATGTTTTGGAAGTCATCACTCTTGATTATTCAGAAATAATGACCCCTGCAGCCGATCATTGAATAAAATCAACTGGAAAGGACTTTTCTGGAAAAAGCAGCGACCTGGTCCTATTCTATAATGCTTTTAATACTTCTATTCTGTTGTTATGGAAATTTTCTTAAAATTCGTTTGCATGCTTACATATATATTTTTTAAAATTAAATCCTCCGGAAGAAGCAATTATCTTCAGGAAATGTGGGCACTCGTAAATAAAAATTCCTTGATAAGCAAAGAAAAAGGGAGCATATTCATTATGATAGTTTTATTTTCTAAAGTACACTATAGATCAAAATGCAGCGGAAGGGATGTGGTGTTTGTGGTATCTTAAAGCTCTGATTAGTCACGTGTTTATTATATAATTATTATATAATTATTACAACGCAAAGAGATTTCAGGAACAAAATGTCGACTAAACTTTGTTTCCGATTGTGACACTTATCTTGGGTCTACAAGTCGAGCAAAACGGGGAAGAAGAAGGTATGGTTTTAGCATTATTTCGCCCTAAAAATGTAATGACATCAAAAAGTTTTGAAACTGGCTTAAATATTAATTAAATAAATGACTCAGATAAATCAGTAAAGAATATGGCATGAAGGTTTACCATTCTGCAAATATGACGTCATTAATGTGAAGCATTTCTCTATTTTCAATAGAAAAAGCTTCAAAATGGCACATTTCAAGGGTCCACAGCCGTCGCCCACGTTAATTTTTTGATATTTTTTGCAAAATTCAATAACAAATCCCATATCTCAAAATCTTTGTGGGCGATGCCTGTGGACAATGTTATCTGAAAGAAAATTCCATTGAAAATTGGTGTATTCTGCAACTTCTTAAGAAAATACGGGAAAATACACATGTTTATGACGTCATAATTAGCATTTCAAAACACGTTAGAAAAATGACTTGTATGATTTTTCTGCATTGAATTTCAATTATTTAGGAAGCATGAGTTTTCAACTTTTACACCAGTTTCATTTTTTAAAAAAATCAGAGGGCAAAATTTGTGTAGAAACCATACCGTCTTCTTTGTCATTATACTATCGGGGTACTATTTAGTGTGCTCGTTGCTCACAGAACCTCTAGTTGTCATCTCTCCAAGAGAGATGACACGAGAGCATATTAGACTCCAAACAAGTTGACAAAGAGAGAAAACTCTTGCACAATTATTTTAAAGTCATTCACTCCTAATTTCTACGATCGATACAATGACATTGTCAGCTAATGCAATTTACCATTAAGTCAAATAATGACTGACACTGACCGGTCGGAAGGGGATACTCACTCCTTAATGACACTTGATCCAATACCTGATGTTTTGGAGGTTTGCGTTTCCTCTGCTCTAATTGTGTATTGTTAAAATGGAATTTGAGCGTGAATACTGTCCGTTATCTCCATATATAAAAATTTCGATATACCCGTATCTATAGAATGACAAAACAAAAGGGCTACATTTGATATATTATTTTTTTACAGAAAAAAGCGAAAAAAAATTTAAAAATAATATGAACAAAGTACAGGTTTCATTTTACATTTTTAAACACAGCCCAAAGATTAAAAAATTACCCTAAGTGTGCTTTCTTTCTTTTGATAAACCAATTTGGGGAATATAATAATTTCGAGGACACCATTTATTTCATTATATTTATGAACATTTAGAATTTATCATTTTAATATGAAGTAGATTCATATTTAAGACATTGTTAGGTCCAATCAAGTAATATCATAGATCAACATGGTGATAGGAAACATTTGAATTTTTGTTCTTAAATTTTAACATTTATCAGCTATTTAGTGAAATCAACGATTTGTTATGCTTTTCAGAATCTGTAAATAGTAACACAAGGCTATAAACTGTTATATAATTGATTGTGTTCAAGTTTGAATCAATCAGATAGCCTGGAATAAAAAAGAAAAATAATGTATTTTATTCACTTTTTTAATATGATGCAATTTATGGATCCAATGTACAGTCACTTATACAGCACATATATAAATGTTTTGTTAACTCATTTCATCTATATATTTCACAAGATTTGATTTTTCAAAGGTATTTTTGCCAAATACATAATTCATATCATGCATTCCTTTATGCCCCTTTCTTTAACAATGGTTTTTTTTTCACTAGCTCTATGTTTTATTATTGTTATAATTTTCTTTTTATTTGCCTTTTTCCTACTTATTTTTAGTACTAAATATTATTTTACGAATATAATAATTTCATCAGAGAACTATCTTATCTGTAAATGATGGGCATTGTCAGCTTTCAGAGTTATTTTTTTTTCTTTTTGAAGCATTTAGTTAAACTCCATAAGTGTCCTGATACATCTTTTATTTATTCAACACCTATTGTTTATACCATATAGAGTCTGACACATCTGTTTCATACTTGGATATTTTACTTGAAAATCGTCAATCGTAATCTAACAACCAAGCTCTATGATAAACATGATAACTAACTTTTCTATCGTAAGCTTCCCTTACTTATGCAGCAACATAACTTCATCATCTGCTTACGGAGTTTATGTGACTCAATTGATTCGATACGCAAGAAGATCCTCTACGTATGAACAATTTCTAAAACGAGGTAAATTATTGACAATCAAGTTGATGAAATAAGAATATCAGCAGTCTCGTTTAAAGTCATCATTTTGTAAGTTCCGTGGTCGATACAATAACCTTATCAGCAAAAACAATTTATCATTGAGTCAAATGCTGATTGACATTTTTCATAATAATTGTTAGTCCATTATTTATGCCCTGAATTTCATGGCACCTGATCCCACATCTGATATTTCGGAGGTCCGTGTTTGCTCTGCTCCTATTTTGTATTGATTTATGGACTTTGATATTGAATACTGTTCGTTTTCTCCATATCCTTCTACCATGTAAAACTACTTCCCTTTTTATGAGAAGTGTTAACGTCTTTTAATCCAATCATCTATGGATCGTTATTCTCTATAAGTTAGGAAATTGTTCACGTCTTTCTTCATGATCTGACTATGGATTATTTTCCTCTATATTTGGGAACCGGTCACACCGTCTTTTGTTCATTAAACTTCTTACTTGGAATATTTTTCATTAGGAAAACAAAAAATAAAAAAATTCGAAAGAGATGACGTGAAATTTATTTGAAGAAAATGATCATAAGAATTACAGTGATTAAATATATATATTAACATCCACTGAATATTTTTTTTTACTGCTTTAGAAGAAAAACTGTTATTCTTCAATCAGTAAACACTGCTAAGCATATCAACCGTACGCATTTTCTGGGCAGTAAATTTTTTTTATTTATGAAAGGTACAATAACGTTCATACTAATCATTAAACAGTTATGAATACAAATATGAATATAGATATTTTAAAAAAATACATATCTTTGTCAGGAAGGGAAATAATATTTACTGTGTATTGTAGAAAAATATTAGAAAACCTGCCTTATTTGTTTTAATCAACGAATTCTACAGATAATTATCTAATTTGAACAAAACGTGACTAACCAATTAATACCACATATCAAGAAGAGCAAGTCCCCTGCTATGTTTTCATGTGAAATTTGTTTATTGAAATTAAGTTTAGGAAAACATGCACTTTCCCTTTTGTGACATCATATATAGTGAAACAACACTGATTGACAACAAGAAAGATACCAGTAACGAGAAATTTTATACGTGTAGGCAATTGCGTATGTTACCCCGAACTGACTTTCTCACCTCTACAGCAAAGCTAAAGACAGCCATTTTAAATGATTGATTTTTTCGAGCATAAACTCTCCTTGTTATGATCAATAGTAATTTACAAATTTATATTTTGATAAAAAAAATTATCTTAATAGAGAAAGGATAGAAAGAAAATGCACGAAAAAGACATGCGAACAATACATGGTTTCAAAATGATCTCTTTTATAATTTTGAGCTAGTGTATAACGAGTCGTTGAATTATGACTGAACATATATTGTATATAAAGCATTAAGACAAGGAAAATGGTTGAAAATGTCTACACACAGCAAGACAATCGATAGTGCTAAATCAGAGAGAAAGCAAGTAAAATATTATATAAAGTCTGATAGAAGTAATTAGATCCACCCACAATAACAAAAAACATTGACAGAATCATGAAACAAAGAAGATGCAAACTTTAGCCAGTATGTTCAATGGCTAGGACATTTGGTAAAATAGACAAAGTTATAATCAATAAGGACATAGGATACAAGAAGTTAAAGACAAAAACCAAATAACAGATTTGTTGGAAAGGATATATGTTAGAATAATAGCTTGATGAAATGCTGAATACTTACACCTACAGTCAAATATCCAGACAGAAGAATTTAAGACGGTGTAAGCATGAAGGATATGGAGGTAACAAACAGTATTCAAAATCAAAGTCCATAAAACGATACAAGATAGGAGCAAAGCAAACACGGACCTCCTAAACATTAGAGTTGGGATCAGGTGCCATGGAGGAGTGAGCATCCCCTGCCGATCGGTCACACCCGCCGTGTGCTATTTGTTATGATCGGGAAATAAAGGAAAAAATCGGTCGTCAATTCAGTGTATAAATAATGGAATGACAATTAGTATGAAAAACGTCAGAAAGCATTTGACTCAATGATAAATTGTATTTGCTGACAAGATTATCGATCGACCATAGAACTTACGAAATGATGACGTTAAACGAGACTGTTAATAATATTGTTTCATCAGCCTGTTTGTCAATAGTTTACTCGTTTTAGAAATTGTTCATACGTAGAACAAACTCTTGCGTATCGAATCAAATAAGGTATATGAACTCCGTATGCAGATGATGAATGTTTATTGCTGCATTAGTTTATCATAGAGCTTTGTTGTTAGATTACCATTAACGCCATTTTCAATTGAAATATCTAAGTATGAAACAGATCTGTCAAATTCTGTGGTATCTTTTATCTTATGTTCACCAGGATGTTATCGTATCGACATAGGAATGGAAATTGCGATTGTTAATTGACAATACTTCGTCAATATATCTAAATGCTGAGTTGAAGGTCACACACAAATTCTGCTTCGTATGAATTTAATACAAGAATAGGTCTGTGCGCAATCGGTACCCATGGGAATTCCAATAGATTGTTGGAAGATCTGGTCTTAAAAACCTACATAGATATTGTCAATCAGAAACTCGAGCATCCTTTTGATTTCAAATTCAGAGTACTTGTAGGTGCAATCAGAATGTGTTTTAACAAAATATTTTTGCAAATGACCGATGACAAGGTAAGTAAATTTACGAGTTCCATTTTTATTGAAAAAGCAGGTGTCAATGATATTAAAAGGCCTGGACTTCAATTAATGCTTGTGTATAAAGTTAAAAAATCGGAAGATTTTAACTTCTTGATTTTGGTAAAATCTTGTTATTTCATATTGTCCAAAAGTTCTATGGAATTTTTGAGTATCCACATTTAATTCAAACCAATTCTTTAATATAGTGTTGCAAACTACTCTTGAAGTTTTCCCTTCACTGCTGTTAATATCTTAGTGAAGAGTAAAGAAAGTGTCTTGGTTGAATATTTATGACAAATTAACAGGAAACTGCAACATCAATCAAACCTAGTTAATGCTTGATAACTTAATTTGTCTAGATTTTTTTACTTAGTATGTTGAATATGATCACCGCTAGCATTGTTTAATTTCTCCAAGAGAGATTTAAAGTATTTTAAAATTTGTGGTGCACGAGAAAAACTCAGAGAAATAAAAAGACCCTGTGAAGAAGTCAAAAACGTTACCACAAATGAAAAAGCCGAGATGTGTAAGAGGCTATCTAGCACCTGAAGTATCCACACTGTACCAGTGAGACTGAACAGTTTGATGGAAATAAGCAGCTCTGAGGTGTTCTCTTTCGATTTTCTGATGTTTTTTTACAGCCTTTATGTTTAAAAGGGTTAGAATAAAGAAAACAGTATTAATTGTACAAGTGAGAGTCAAAGGAAAGATAAAGGTGACGATGTTTTGAGTGAGGTTTTCAACGAAACACAGATATTTTCCATAACCGATGTTACCTTCTAAATCAAAGGTTAAAACCACATTAGTCCCAATTACAAGTAAGGGTGTGAAATAGCAGAAGATGGTGTACCAAGTAAAAACCACCCTGATATTTTGACCACTATTGTTTCCAGTGTACTTGCGGAATGAAAAGGTTCTGAACACATGAAAAGAACAGATCAACATGCAACAACACAGGGAAAGCCAGAAATAGTGCAACATTACACCCGTTACCTGACATAGCAAGGTCGATCTTTCTACAGCAAGTTACTTGCATACAGAAAAGAGAAAATGTTGTGCTCATTATATTTAAACCTGGGAGTGTGCGCAATCCGGGAACATTCACGTAAATTACAAACAAAATCAACAAAAATACAATGCTGATAATGTTTAAAACAGTTGTAAAGGTTTCCAGAGTTTTGGTATATTCGTGAGAAATACTTTCGATGTTTTGTTCGTGTGAATGGACACACACTCGAATTTTGTCGTCAAAATCTACCACATAGTCGCCAACGTAAAATATTTCTTTGGTCTTCTTTGTAGAAATATAACCGCCCTTGGTGTCAAAGTCAACTTGGCTTGTGTTAAACATTCTCTGACGACATAAAAGTAAATTACTTACATAAACAAAAATTAATGGATTGATATAAAGCAGCGAGCTATATTTTTTTTATCGATAAATAGTGCATATACATCGGGTAGTAAATATGTTTGTGAATTCAAAGATTTGCTAAAGTTTGACAAGCTTATGCCTTTTAATTCGATTGAAATATATTCATCTTCTTGTGCTTTAACGTTCACGGACAAATTGGATGGTAAATCTATAAGATATCTTTCTACCTTATCCCTGTCAAACAATCTAAGATAAGTCAATTCAAAATATATATTCGCCTGCACTGTAAACTGAAAATATCCCTCTCTAAATGTTGATAAAATGGGAGCTATTGGTAAAAAGAAATATTCATTGAAAATAATAGTGTTGATGATAAAAAATCGTAGACTTAAGCTTTTTTCACAGATTCGTCAGCTAGCCCAATAAGTTTGTTGGTATCATTGCTTGTTGAGGTAACATTTAGTTGCCATAATATATATAATGCATAAGTAATTCCTTGCTGATGTCGTATGGGAGGTAAACACTCTTTTCCAACTAAAATTCTTCCTGGATAACATACGCCGTCCATTTTCTGAAAAAAGAATACTATTTTTATTAAAGTCACAAAAGAAATATCATACAATTATGTTGTTAGATGAGGTCAACCCCTACATATAAAGATCTTAGAAAAGACATATCGACCCAGCGCGCGAGGACGACATGCTTTCTCTAAATCTATATATTCTAAGGATTGTATCCAATCAAAATGCTCCAATTACTGTAAGTGTATTAGATTTAGCGGACATCGATTTTTGAGCAAGTTTACGTAGATTTGATTTAGCACATTTCTTAATGTTCTTATTTATGTATATAATGTTAAAGACATTTAGTGTAACGGTTGTACTTGATTAGCGTAAGTGTCTTTTCGCAAAAAAAAAAAAAAAAATCTAAAAAGAATACTCCGCCAAATGTTATACTTTTACAGTATTTAATTAAATTTTTATCAGATAAAAAGAGATGTTTTCATTCCATTTTTTTAATTACTCAATATATTTTTTATGAAAGCATGTTATGTAATTTGTATTATGACATCATAGGAATAGTATCTTTTTTGGAAACATCCTAGAAATACTGTTGTGAGGTCAGCATTATTGTTTTATTGTTGTTGTTTTTTCTATATGAACTATGTAAAATTTTTATCCCAAATTTTGATACCCACTCTTTCCATGGGCGTCATAATTTCAACAACCCTGAATTAACTGCAACTAAGGTTTCTTATCAATTTAAACTTTTGGGCCTCATGGTTTTTAAGAAGATTTAAAAATATCATCTCCCCTTGAATAAAGGCATGACCCTTGATGCATGATGCTTTATGCCATGTTTAGCGGAGATCGGTTCTTTAGAAGAAGTCCGAAATGTGAAAAGTTAACAGACAGACGGACAGCTAGACCGACTAATGGGAAAATATGAACTGAAATGCTCACTTGAGCTTTCAGCTGAATGGGCTAATAATAATTTAAACAAGATGCCGTTGTGAGAAAATAAAACCCGCACTAAAGTATCAGTCACATTATCCAGCGATGGGGTATACGATGAGAAACCGATGCGTTTTTTTGATGAAAATGGCATGGTTGCCGGCCGAGCACCACTAGTGATCGGACGGTGACTGAGGCAATTTTGCGTATCGGTGGGGTCATCGGTAGGAAATAATTCGTAGTTCAAATTCAGCGATGTCTCCAACGATGCCTCACATCCCGGTCGTCCAATATCCGTTGAATCAGAGGTCATCGGGGGGTTTGAGTGGTGTTCAACAGATAACTGCCGATCACCGGTCGATTTTCGACCAAACATTGGCCCGTAGTCGACCGGTGTACGAACAATGTTCACCAATGTATGACCGATGTGGAAATCGTTTTTTGATTAGCAATGCATCGCTGGGCCTTTGTAAGTCCAGCCGGTGTAACGACGAAAAGTGACCCCCGTAGAATATTGACCGGGGGTCATTTTTCTACGTAGAAATTTGACCCCCTGGTCAATATTCTACGTAGAAAAATGACCCACTTTTCTGTAGAAATTATGGCCTTGGGGTCGTTTTTCTCCGTGTGCATTGTAGAAAAATGACCCCGTAGAATAATGACCCCTTGTCATTTTTTTGATGCAAAAACATTCGTTTTGGTAGGAATATTTTTGTTAGGCGAATGTATACGGGTAATATCAAGTAGCCTTATGCTTTGAAGTGTTAATTTCTGAAAGCTTTTAAGCTTAAATAACGAAATCAAAGCTATACAATACCTTATATTAATAATACAAACCGTTTGATCCCCATTAAAGGAAAACAATATCTAATATTTACATTCGCTGTGTTTTTCTACTATAAGCCAACTGTGAAATTGATTTGAAAGTCATTTTTGTGTATACTCACGCGTAGAAATATACACGGAGAAACGTTGAATTAAATCTTATAATAATATTTGGTTTTCTATTAATGAAGTTTCAAACTTCTCATAAAAAATAGGGATGATTTAATTTGTAAAAATAAGTACGAAATTAAATTGCCTCTGACCTATGACACAAAGGAAAGAAAAAGTGGTTAGCTCAAAACCTGTAAAATGTCTTGTCGTTTGCGAGTGTCAACAAAACCTAAACAAAATGGGGGTTATAGCATAAAACATGATTAAAAAAAAAAAGAAGAAGTGCTCGTCTTCCCCGTTTTCCCCGTTCTACATGTACTTACATGTGATGACTTTAGGAGTTTTTTTTACCAATAGAAAAAAAAACAAGTGTTGGATTATGAAAAAGTTGTTACTTTACATATTATACTTATGCCCCCGTTTAAACGAAGTTTCGGGGGTATATGGTTTTTTTACCTGTCCGTCCGTCTGTCTGTTTGTCTATTTGTCCGCAAAAACTTGAACCTTGCCCATAACTTTAGATCGGGACTATGGCTTTCATATTTTATGTGGTTTTTTGTGACAAGACCTTTTTTTGTGTACAACCAATTTTGACCTTTTGACCTTGGAGTTTTAAACACTTTTACACAAAAATTTCAAACTTTTACTTTGGCATTAACTTTTGGACGGTATATGCTAGGACTTTAGATATCGAAGTAATGGCATGATAGACTAAGAGTTCATTTGTATTTGCAAAGTTAGTGTCTTTTAAAAATCTCAGAAGAAAGGGGATTTACAGCAACCATTTGTCAGGTGTCTGTGGGCTATAAAGTGTTGGAAAGAAGTTTTGTTTTTGAATTTATAGATATCTCAGACTCTGAAGGTTGAACTATTATTCACTTAGATGTGAATATTTTTGCCAGTTTTGGAGTTTTTTTTTAAATATCATAAGAACGTTCTCGATGTGTATGGTATTCCCCGCATATACAGGAAAAAGTATAGTGCCTTATAGTACCTTATATAAGGTAGTTAAAAAGTATGTATTTTAAACCAGAATGCATACAGATGTATATGTAAGTTTAAAAGTAAAAGCTAAGGGAATGGAATTGATATAGTTAAATTACGTTGCTTTTCTTGCTTCTTGGCTATGTTTTTGGATTTGTAAAATTTTTCAAAGTTTATGGTTATCAGAAACTTACCATACCATTTTCGGAATAAAACCTTTGAATGATAAAAAAAAAAAAACACCCAAAAATCTAATCATAAATTTATGCTCCTCAATGAAGAAGGATATGAAGATCATGAACAGTATTTAATATCAAAGTCCATAAAACAATACAAAATAGGAGCAGACCAAACACACCTCCTAAACATCAGAGGCGGGATCAGGTGCCATGGAGGAGAGAGCATCCCCTGCCGACCGGTCACATCCGCCGTGTGCTCCTTGTTATGATGGGGAAATAACGGAAAAATCTGTCGTCAATTCAGTGCATAAATAATGGACTAACAATTAATATGAAAAACGTCATGCTGTCAGTATTTCACTCAATGAAAAATTGTATTTGCTGACAAGGTCATTGTATCGACCATAGAACTTACGAAATGATGACTTTAAACGAGACTGCTGATATTCTTGTTCCGTCAACTTGCTTGTCAATAATTTACCTCGTTTTATAAATTGTTCATACGTAGAGCATGCTCTTGCGTATCGAATCAACTGAGATTTATAAACTCCGTATGCAGGTGATGAAGGTGTATATTGCTGCATAAGTAAGGGAAGTTGATGATAGAAAAGTTAAAGTCATCAAGTTTATCATATAGCTTGGTTGTTAAATTACCATTGACGTCTTTTTCAAGTAAAATATCCAAGTATGAAACAGATGTGTCAGACTCTGTAGTATCCTTTATCTCAAGCTAACCAGGATATATCGTATCGACGTAGGAATGGAAATTGCCATAGTTAATTGACAATACGTCGTCGGTATATCTAAATGTTGAGTTGAAGGCCACAGCAAGTGTTTTCTTCTTTTCACGTAAATACAAAAATAGGTCTGCTAAGAATGGAGCGCAATTGGTACCCATGGGAATTCCAATAGATTGTTGGAAGACCTGGTCTCCAAAAACCACATAGATATTGTCAATCAGAAACTTAAGCATCTTTTTTATGTCAACTTCAGAGGACTTGTGTGTGCAATCAGAATGTTTAACAAAATAATTTTGCAAATGACCAATGACCAGGTAAGTAAATATACAAGTTCCATTTTATTGAAAAAGCAGCTGTCAATGATATCAAAAAGCCTGGACTTTAATTTATCACGGGGTATATGGTTGTGTATAAACTTGAAAAGTCGTAAGCTTTTAAGCTGTTTATTTTGGAAAAATCTTGTAATTTCAAATTGTCCAAAAGTTCTTTGGAATTTTTGAGTATCCACATCTGATTCACACTACTTCTTGAATATATTGTTGTACAGTACTCTTGAAGTTTTTCATTGGGTTTCTGCAAGCCAAAAATAAATCCATACCAGATACATTGATTGTGATGCTACTATTAAGATATGCAATCAAATATATGTTGGAAAGGATTAAAGTACATAAAAAATCCCCCTTCTTACATTTGAAAGTATGAAAAATATCAGGAGACACAGATATAAGGTTTTATAGTATAAAAAAGCAGGGGGTCAAATTTCTATGGGGGTCATTTTTCAACGTGTGTGGAGTCGTAGAATTAATGGTCTGGAATGTTTTTCTACAGTCGAAAAATGACCCAACTTGTCGTAGAATATTGACCCTGGGTCATTTTTCTACGTAGAAAAATGACCCCTGGTCAATATTCTACGGGGGGGGGGGGTCACTTTTCGTCGTTACACCGGCGGCCGGGAAATGTGACCTAGGCATAAGGTGTAGCCTCTATATACACACTCATTTATATTGCGCTTTCCAAGGAAAACGTCAAAATAATTCTGTAATTATCACAGTACACGTATTCATCAGATTAAGCATAAAATTTTCAGGTGACCATATGAACTATGAGCCTCTTAAATATATTTCGTATACTTAATTCATCTCCGGTCTGAAATAACAGAATTTAATTAATGATGCGAATTAGATTTTGATAAATATTTTGCCCATAATAGGAATTTTTAAAATTTACTTTCTCAACAACCTAAAATATTATTTTTGTACAAAGTGTTTTTGATGAATTTATCAAAAATGTGCAAACTGTTTTTTTTTTAATTTGGTCAAGAAAACAAAAAAAAAAAAGACATTGAAAATACAAGCCAATCAATTTGACAATGACCATTCCTCCTCCCCTCCCCACCACCACACGCACACGTTTTTTAAAGGCCTAGAGGGTAAAGGTATCTTGAAACATCGTTTATTATCAATGATAGTTCAAAATTTGTTCTTGTACTAGACACTGATGATGTTTATGTGTGAACTCCTTTCTAAACATTTCTATATCACATTGGGTTTGCGTCACCCATTATCATATATTTAGATATCACCAGTCGACACAACGCGGCCAATTCGCACTTCATCTAATGAAGGCGACGTAATCAGCAAAGGTTTGCCGAATGAGAAAGTACATGCTGATGGTGCACTGCGGTGTGACATATACTGAACAAAAAAAGAAAGGTATATATCGAAAAGTGATTTTGTTTTACTTAGATTTGAAAGTAAAATTTTTACATTCAAAGGTCTTATATAGGAGACCTAAGCAACAGTCTATTGTGATAAAAAAAATCCTGATCATTCAAGCTTTACACCTTTAAATTTTAAGTGAGTACAATGGGTAAAAGTCCGTGCTCGAGAAAATCAGACCACGTGTATCCGTATAATTCTAGGTGTAGAAAATCCTTGTCTTTAGTCGTCAAAGAAAATCAGAAATTTGGTAAACTTTCTGCGTTTGTTGAAATGCCCCGATTGTCTAAAGATAAACGTGAACGTTCCATAGGGATGCTCCAAGCAGGCATGTCCCAAAACGCTGTTGCAACGACTGTTGGAACAACTCAAAAGACAATTAGCCTTCTCTGGAGACGTTTCCAGACCACTGGATCTACTGATGACCGGCCCCGAAGTGGAAGACCTAGAGTTACCACCCTTAGGGAAGACCGTCAAATCCGTTTGCTTCATCTACGAAACAGATTTTTGACTGCGGTAGATTCTGCTCACAATGCTTTAGGGAGGAGGATTAGCCCTCAGACAGTGCGAAACCGACTGAAGAGTTGCGGTTTGAGAGCCCGTAGACCGTACAGAGGGACAGAACTAACAGATCGGCACAAGACCTCGAGACGCATTTGGGCACAGCATCACTTGCGATTTCGATTGCAGAACTGGTCCAGAGTACTCTTCAGTGATGAGTCCCGTTTTAGTTTGAAATTTGCCGATGGAAGAACCCGTGTCTGGAGGAGACGTGGAGAGCGTTTTGCTGGTTGCTGTGTGACGGAAGTAGACAGATTCGGGGGTGGTAGTGTAATGGTTTGGGGAGGAATTTGTGGAGGACACCGCACAAGACTTGTTGTAGTGAATGGTACGCTGACAGCTCAAAGATACAGAGATGAAATTCTCTCTCCAGTTGTACTGCTGTATCTGCGCACCAATGGTCCTGGTATAACATTCCAGCAGGACAATGCAACAGCACACACAGCTCGAGCAACCAGAGATTTCCTGACTCAAAACAACGTGAATGTTCTAGACTGGCCCTCAAAATCTCCGGATCTCTCGCCAATTGAACATGTTTGGGATGAGCTAGATAGGAGAGTGAGGATGCGCAGACCCCAGCCACAGAGTCTCTTGCAACTGGCGACAGCACTAGAAGAGGAGTGGAATAATATCCCGGGACACGTAATTCGACGATATGTAACCTCTATGCGTCGCAGATGTGTCGCAGTGCTGCATGCAGGCGGTGGTCATACACGGTACTGACTTGTGAAATGCAATTAAAACCCCTGGGTAGATCAAAGACTTGTTATTTGCCAATGTGTGTATTAAAATGACATTTTTAAAAAGAATATTGTCAGACAGTGGTATCTTGTTATTTTTACTAAATATTGTTTTGATTCTATAACTTTTCATAAATTTGAAAATAAATTATTTCTGATATACCTTTCTTTTTTTGTTCAGTATATATCAGTTTAAATCATTTTGTGTTTTAATTGGATTATATGGATTATATTTAATGAATTTGACAGGACCTATGATAGTCGAAAAGTTTCAGTATAGATTGTGTTAAAATAAACCGAAATGCAAATGGTTAGGTTGAGGTTAAAAAAGGTCAAAGATCATTGCATGCCACAGTAGATGAATTTCATATTGTGAAATTATCTCCCGTTGTCGACGTGACATTCAGTATACAGGCGCAGATCAAGAATTTTTTTTCGGGAAGGTGGGGGGGGGGGGGGTTCACACCTCAGTCAAAAAGCATCCACCCCCAGAATTTCCTGAGAAGCAAATAAAAACACATAAACAAAATAAAAACAACGATAGTGGGGTTCGTGTTTTTTTAGGGGGTAGGGGCGTCCAAAGTCATTTGCTTTAGTATACAGTCCTATTTAAATAACTCTGCAAATTCCAGAAGGGGGGGGTCTGATCGCCCTTACTACTTCCTGTCCCTGAAATGATAAATGATCTTGCGACCCCAAAGTAGAAAGAAAAAAATTCCATTTGACTGTAATAAAAATAATTAAAATGTCTCTTGTGTTTTTATTATGTCTGTTTCTTCTAAGTTTGGCTATACATATGGCTTGCAGATTTTATAGTTAAAATCCTTGTGACAAAACTTTTAATTTAGTTACCATCTTTTTTTAGCTCTTTATCTATAATTATTTTTAGAGGGCGTGACTCTTCATTTGAGGAGTTCACTTATAACCTTTTTTGGCCCTGTGAATTTTTGAAAAACTGAATCTGATTAACCTTAGTTAACAATATATTCGATATCATTTCAACCTTTGGTGATTGCATGTCTATCAAAATTGATGTAATTTTTCTGGCTAGTCAATGCATTATGATCTCACAAAATGCGTTAATTTCCTCATAATCTAACAAATTCTACAAAACAGACAATTTCTAAAACTATTTTTCAATATTTAATATAAAGCACAACCTCTGATCTAAAGAAATCAACTAGTAAATGGTAAAGCTGTTTCTCAGGATTAAAACATAAGCTTTATTATTTTGGATGAGAAGGTGCACTCACATTATCTTTTTCTAAGAAAGTACTCAAATATATACTCGTGTACATTAGAAAATTAAAGAACATTACAATTCCATAAAGCCTGTGTTCCAAGACCTGGAGTTTAAGGACAAAAAATTTAATGGGAAGGCACTAAGTCTCTACTTCCTTTTGATTATTAAATTGGGACATACAGCGTTAGTCAATAATTTGGAATATATCTACAGGGCTGTTTTATGCATAAAGTGAACCGAGCGCGTTGAATATCCATCACACAAGGATGCTTAATGCTAAGTTTAGTTGATATTGGCTCAGTTGTTCTGGAGAAGAAGTCGAAAGTGTGAAAAGTTCACTTTCGGACGGACGGACAGACAGACATTCAGACAAACAACGGAAAATATTTGATAAGTTTAAGCTTACTTGAGCTTTCAGTTTAAGTGAGATTAAAGTAATAAAGGTATCGTCTAAACTATTTAAATTCAAATAAATTTAATTTTCTTTAATCAAAATTATATATTTACCTTGAATTTTCCTTTAAATAGTTGCTGATTAATGCCTATCTTTGGAAAATATAATTCTCGCATTAAAGGATAAGGAAATGATGCTGTTTTGGTTCCGTACTTCGGCTTACAGTCGGTTCTGGTAAAGAGCGTTTTTATTCTTCAGTTTTTCATACCCCTCACAATGAGAACAAAACTGGTTTCTGAACGGATGAACAAAAGGATGATTTCTAACATCTGGTAGAGTTAAACAGGCGTTTTTATAATTTACATCCAAGATATTTGAATCATTGCAAGCTTGTATACCAGCATTTTCTTTTGAATTACACATGTGACAAAATTCGTTTTTAGATATTCCGAGAGGCACGAAAGCTTGGGAACTGGATTTTTCACACATCCATTTCATAACTCCTCTCTCATCATGTGGTTAGTTCCATATTGAAACGGACGCTTTGTGATCACATGTGATCAATTCATATGTGTCATGCAATACATCACACATTTGAGTCTTGGCTAGTTGAAAAAGTTGACTGAAATTCATTGCATAAATAAAATTGAATTGGAATTCGCAAATAAAGATAAGATCAACAATCTTATAGGGATCATGTTGTAGAATTCCATGTTCCACTGCATAATTTGTATTACATAGAAAACAGGAAATGTTTCTGTAAGTTACATTTCCTGACGAGATCAGAATATTATAATCATCGGGATTTTCTTCGCACAATTGTTTGACTTTTTTATACTCATGTGATTTTTTCAGTTCCAAATTGTTTTCGTAACATTTTGAGACAACAAGAACACTTCCCTCTGTTTCAAGTGTAGAAAATGGATATACTTTGTTGACGCAATCCACCGGATGAAGTAATGCCGTGTCAATGCAACAAGTACACCTTCCACAAAATAGACAGGAATACGAGCAATCACATTGTCTTTCTTCAGTCAGGTTTCGAACACTCTCATGTAAGAGGTCTCGTCTACAGAGGCGATGGGGATTTATTGCTGCTATCGTGTTTAAAATCTGAACAATATCCACCTCATTCTTCTGTTCCACTGTGTCAAATGGAAAATGAATGTTACTCTTGTTAGAATCTCTTATCATTCTAAGAATATCATCACTGCTAAAGGTTGAGTTAAAAAACCTAAGGTGGAATCTTTTCTTTTTGCGATTACCATATACGTAACTCTCCTCTATACTTGTTGAAAAATCAGAAAAATGATAGCGTAATCTTCCTTTGAAATCCCTACCATGTATATGCCCTGATTCTGAAGTCTCTAGGGTCCTTGGAGGATTGTTACATTGGAAACAGTAGAAGTTTTTATACGGATACGTAACAGCTGATAAAGAACTTTGAAGACATTTTTGGATTGTTTCGTTGTTTTCTGATGAACAGGAGTCTACGTAAAGTCGATTTCTGTTTGACTCTTTCAATTTGCACAAATAGCAGAAAATATTCTTATGAAGTCTAAACTGAATGAGGTAAGACGACGAGCACGCGACATTTAAATCTTTGTCATCCGGGAAAGAGTGATTTAAATACATATATGGATCCAGAAATAGCGGTTGGATAGTTTCCTCCATACTAGCTGGCGGGGAATACACGACAGTTATTCCGAAGGTTTTTGAAAGCAATTTTAGCTGTTCAAAAGATTCAATAAAATTGACAATTTGAATATGATCTAACCGCATG
>NW_026930637.1:20000-43705 GCF_032062105.1 Saccostrea cuccullata
CAAATGTACATATTTCTATATGAATTGCATGGGTAAAATTGGACCAGTGGTTCTAGAAAAGTTAAAAATGTAAAAAGTTTTCAGACAAACAGATGGACAACATGTCACAACAGACGTTATATGACAAGGAAACCAGAAAAGCTCAAATGAGTGTTTTGAAAGGGTTACAATATGGTTGCAGTACTTGAAAAGCTGGGTTTTTTTTCATGCAGAGATATGCATGACCAACATATTCATGTTTTATATTTTCTTTAGTAATTTGTTTGTTTGTTGTGAATACATATCTCATTGGAATTTTTCCGTCATATGGAGACACCACCAAATAATAATGAAGACAAGATGTGTTTGTGAAACACTGATGTCCCTGTCTGGTAGCCTATGGCGAAGGTTGAAGTTTCTCAAATATATGTCAAACTCAAAGGTCAAGGTCAAAAGGTTCAATTGTTGGTATCAGAAAAAAGTCTTGTCACAAGGAATGCACATGTGAAATAAGTAATCCCTAGTACTTCCTCTTCAAAAGTTAATTGCCAAGGTTAATTTTTTAACTGGTTCAAACTCTACGGTCAAGGTCAAACATATTAATACCTGTTGACAGTTCACAATGAATACACATGTTAAGCATGAAAGCCCTAGCACCTACTGATCAAAATTTAGGCCAAGTTTAAAGTTGGGTATTTTTCTTGTAAAAATGTGTATTCTAGGTCAAGTGATCAGAGGTAAAAATTAATGGTACCCAAATAAAAGGTCTTAATTGTCACAAGAAATAAACCTATAAAATGTGGAAGCCAATTGTATAGCCCATCCCACTTAAAACTTATGGGCAAGGTTATAATTTCTGCAGACAAATATACAGACATAATATAAACACAAGAAACAAAATATGTACATAATTAGTCAAATGGAAAAAAATATACTATTTAATTGGAATCACAAAATAGATTGTTATTTCAGGGATAGGGAGTGGGTAGGGAGATTGGAACCCCCCCCCTGGAATTTCCTTTGTTATTTAAACAAGACTATATACTGAAGCAAATAAAAAATGATTTTGGACATCCTCCCCCTAACTAAGAAAACATTGGGTTTTTTTTGTTTATTTGTTTTCAGTGTATGATTTTTTTCTCCTGCTTGTCAGGAAATTCTAGGCATGAATATTTTGACTGAGATGTGAATCCCCCTCCCTACTCCCGAAAAAAATTCTGGATCCGCACCAGTATTGGCAGTAACTGAATGTCACATCGACAAGGGGAGATAACTTCACAATATGAAATTCGTCTAGTGTGGCATGCGATGATCTTTGACCCTTTTTGAACTTTAACCTAATCGTTTGGGTTTATTTTACCCCCACTATACTTAAACTTGTACTTACCGACCTCCATAGGTCCTGTAAACTTCATGAAATATAAATCCAATTATAACACAAAATGAATTAATCCAAAGCACACCATTCTGCAGCATGTTATAATGATATTCCATTCGGAAAACCTCCGTGCCGTCGATTCCGTCACCTTATCAGATGAAGTGGGAATCGGCCGAGGTGTACCGAATGGAGTTTAATCTAAAAATATGATAATGGGTGACGCAACGTGATGTGATGTAGAATTTACATGTCAAGAACAAATTTTAAATTAATTCATAACAAACACTGTTTTAACAAAACTGTTCCATCTAGCCTATTCCCAAAAGTATGTACTGTGTGATTGTGGTGTCGAGAGGGGGGGGATTAGTAAATTTAAAAAGGTCCTAATATGAGTAAAACATTTATCAAAATCTAATTTACATTATTAATAGAATTCAAACTGGTATATAATGAATTAAGCATGTAAAATAAATATAAGAGGTTCTGAGTTATAGGTCACAGGGATAATTTCATACCCAATTTTATGAGTACATATGTAAATTACAGGCACGTAGCAACCGGGGGGGGGGGCTTGGGGGGCTGCCCCCCTTTTTTTTCCAACATTACCTGTACTATAAGAAAATGTCTGTTAAAAAGATGGTTGCCCCCTCCCCCCACTTTTAACCACAGTATATACATTGCAAGGAAATATGGGAAAAATTGGAAGTGAAAGTAATTTTGCCTTGAAAAAAAAGTGGCCACCACCCCCCCCCCACCCCCACCCCCCCCCCATTTCATTTTTTTTCCTTGTTAATTTTTTTAGGTTAGTAAAAAAAATTTTCTCAGGTTGCCCCCCCCCCCCCACTTTCAAAAACGATGCTACGTGCCTGAATTATATAGAATTATTTTGACTTTTTCCTTGGTAAGCCGCCCGTAGGATTGTGCATTTAGAGGCAAACACCTTAGTGCGGGTATTACTGTCTCATGACAGCATCTAGTGGTCTTTGGAAGTATTTATCAGGACAACAATTCAAGTCTTGAAAGCAGGAATCTTCACAGGAACAAGGCGGACAACGCTCAAGTGTCATGTGAGGTTCATACTTTGTTGTACCTGCCCAGTCAAAACACATATCCTTTTCTCCACAGGCTTCAATATAAATTGTCATCAGCCTTGACACATTGAATCCAGAAGTTAGGCAAATCGCCGACAAAAACCAAACAGCAACTGATTCTTTCATTGCTCCTGCTATTTTTTTTATTTCATGTTGAAATCTGTAATAATTGTTAAACATATTTTTTTTAAGAATTCATCATCTTCATAACTTGACTTTCCTCTTAACGAGGCTAGGGGGTGGCAGCCATTTTTAGACTATTTCAACCTCCTTTAAAAGGAGAGCTCCATATAAAGATATACAAAATGATCAAATTTTAAAACTAAAATATATGAATTTTTTCTTTGTCAAATGATAGTTGACAGCTAACGATACCGTATGTAAAAAATAATTTAAATCTGGTGGTTAATTTGGGATTAATTTGTTGACCCTTCAGCCTCCTTAAACGGTGCCTCAAATTATATACATGTTATTATCAGTATCATACTATCTTAAATGCAAGTCAAACTGTAGCGTCCAAACATTATAATTGTTTTGTTTCCATGCATATCGAAAATGTTGGGTAAATAGTTATTTACTGCTTGGAATATGTAGGAAAATAATAAAAATTTATATTTGATACAACAGATATCTGAGAATTGAGGAGGATCTCTCTCTCTCTCGTACATTTCTTTGTTCAATGAAATCTATGACAGCATATTACTTATTTATTTTGAAAACTTAATCTATTACAAATAATTTGATTTCCTCTTTCCATAATCTCGTCCGAGTATATAATCACGACCGGGAAATGTCTACAGTTAGCTAAAATAATCATCATCAAATAATAACAAGAAACACATTGACGCAAGCGTCAAAAATCGGCCGCAAACCAATTAATTAATTCTTTCATAATACAGTTAGAAACTAAATTCTTATATTTATCTGTTAATATATATCCCTATGACATTAAACATTTGAATGCAACATTCCAGGGTTTTCTTCAGTACATAATACCTGTACATTGCTACATGTACAATGTATTTAAGCAACTTACTCGTAGTCCTCTGCGTCCCCGCACTCAGTTTCATTTGTACAAACGAACTCTGGCGGAAGTTTGATGTTTAAGTAGTTTTAACACTTAACCATCAAAACTAAGGTTTAAACTTATCTAACAAGAGATAGTTTAACTTTAAATAAAACGTAACAACTACGTGGGGCTCCTCGCTCGCTCAGAGGATGTTGAAACCCCCAACTTCCCTCTAGATCCGCCACTACATTTTTTCTCTCTCTTGTTTTGGTGTGAGATGTGGCGGGAAAAAGGCTTGGCATATTGTAAAACGCGATTTGTTCTTGTCTGTTGGAGAAAAATCTCCTAATATTCTGTTTGATAATAAACTAAGATCAAGTCATATTTTTGAAAACTTTCCGTATTAAAAGTACATTGTATATTTATATTTACACGTCATTTTAAATTATTTATACAACAAATCCTGTTGAAGTAGAGAAAGTCAATTTGTTTATACATGTATATAACGCGGCCCTTGCTTTAGACTATGCCCAACATGTGTGCTAATTTCTCCGCACTTCAGTTACGTCGGAGTTTGTCAATCAGGATTGGATGAAACATTTAACCCATTATTTATAAAATTTTAATTTTATGATTATTGTGCGTTTTTGTTTAACATTTAAAAAATCTTTCTTAATATTCTATTACATGAATGTTAAATATTTTTTATTCAAATTGTTCCAACTCCGCAGAAACGCACGGCGACTTAAAACTTTCATATCATATAACCGACCGCCTCCTGGCGGCCGGTAAAAATAACACAAAAATAAATAATAATTTGCATTTGGATTTTAAAATTTGAGTGTATTTACGCAATATGTCAACAGACATCAGTGAATAAAAAGAAGAAAACATTGATGAACCATCAATTGTCACCCGTGAAAAAAATAAAGTAAACAATGGAAATGTGTCTCGATCATCAAACCGCTTCAATATGAGTGAAAAAGGCATGCGTCTAAATGATGGAGACGAAAGTCCAGAATATTTAGAAAACTTTTAGTCGGATGAAAATCGACCAAAAACGGTGCCCTTTTTAAATTTAATCAATTCCTCATGTAAAAGTTGGCTGCATTATATATATTGAAACTAGAGTCATGCATCATCTACAGAAGTGGATCAATTTTTTATATTTATACTACACGCGTTCGGTAAGAAATACACATGTTTTACGGCAATTAAAAAAGTATGTGCAGACAAAATTTTATTTATTATTTGTTAACCAATATTATTTATTTATATTTTAGCAACTGTAATTAGAATTATAGAATAATAGAATAATTTCAATGCAAATAAAAGATCGGAGGCATTCCGAATAAATCGTTAATCTTGCGTTTACCGTTCACTGTGCACTCGCGTTCGCGCTCCGGTCGCGTTCTGCATTCACACATCGTTCACCAAGTTGCATGCAGCGTTCGCACATTGTTCACTCACCGTTCGCTCTGTGTTCGTTAAGCGTTCGTTCAGCGTTCGTTCACCGTTTAGGTGGGAAAGTTGAACATTTCAGGAACCTTAAGTCTATCTCCAAGGTCAATAGTATGACCGGTAGAAATACTTAAGTTAGTACTTTATCTAATAATTATGGAAAGCCACAGGGGACCCCCAAGTCATGTTCTATATATTCATAGTAATTCAATCTTGGGCGGTCATGTTTACAATCCCGGCCAAGTCATGATCGGCCACACGGGACCCCCAAGTCATGTTCTATATATTCATAGTAATTCAATCTTGGGCGGTCATGTTCTATATATTCATTGTAATTCAATCTTGGGCAGTCATGTTCTATATATTCATTGTAATTCAATCTTGGGCGGTCATGTTCTATATATTCATAGTATTTCAATCTTGGGCGGTCATGTTCTATATATTCATAGTATTTCAATCTTGGGCGGTCATGTTCTATATATTCATTGTAATTCAATCTTGGACGGTCATGTTCTATATATTCATTGTAATTCAATCTTGGACGCCAATGGACGGTCATGTTCTATATATTCATAGTAATTCAATCTTGGGCAATCGTGTTAACAATCCTCGCCAAGTCATGATCGGCCACACGGGACCCCCAAGTCATGTTCTATATATTCATAGTAATTTCAATCGGTCATGTTATGATTGCAACTCTGACCAAGTCAGGTTTGGTTTGATAGCATAACATGGCCTTCTTATCTTTGCCGGTCATGATTTGACAACCCTGGCCTAGTCAACATATATCCCATGTTTTACATCTTGACTAGGCCATGATTTTCTATCCCAAGATTGCATTGGCCAAGATACATTACTTCCAAACGCAGTCAAGATTTACTTCCCAAGATTTTATAGGATCGAGATTCGGCCAAGATAGCACATAACTTCCATACGCAGTCAAGATTCACTTCCCAAGATTTCAAAAGACAAAGACTAATTTCCCAAGATTTCAAAAGATCAAGAATAGGCGAAGATTTTTTCGCGGCAAGCATCGGAGTCGAGACCCACTTAAAGGTAGGGATTTTTTTTTTGGTTGTATGTCACGAATATAGGTATTATCTAAAAAATATGGATAAAAATATATCTGTTTAATCAAAGGAAGACCGTATGCATTTCACGTTTTCCTCTTTTTGCTTCTTTCTTTGACATTAGAAACAGAAAAAAATAAATTCTCACAAGATTGATATTTACAGTTTAGAAAAGGCAGAAACTGATGAATAAGATAACATGAAAGAAGACTAGGCTTATTTTTTTGTTTTATTTGGCCCAACTTAATGGCTTACTTAATGGCTTTATTTAATCATGTTTAAAAAACTTAAATGAAGGATATGGAGATAACAAACAGTATTCAATCTCAACGTCCATTAAACAAATCTATAGGCCTACAACCCGTTTTCATGTTGACAATAATAACAGAGATGATAAACAAGTGTTAGATCAGTAATATTGTTTTATTTAGTTACCATGGCTATAGCTTTGTGTTACAGCTTTATTTATTTTTTATGACAAAATGTAGCATTGGGTTGGTTGTATTTGATTTAATGGTGACACATACAGTATATTTTCTATTTTAACTATTTTGTAATATACATAATGGCTGTAATTTAACTGATTTGCAGAGTGACATTCGGTTACATTGGTTACAATCCTTACCCTAGCCCCAGTGAACCAATTAATATTAATTAACCATATTCCTAACCTAACCCCTTTCCCTAAGGCCAGGTAAAATTAATCTTTAGATTCTCATCCTAATTTGCTGAAAAATTAGGGCGGGTGATCGGATTTTATTTTTTATTTTTTATAATTGTTAATTTATATATAGGCCTAAGTATCAACAAAACAATGGAAACCCCGTACACATTCTTTTCAATACCTTAATACAAATATGAATAAGATTTAATTCCTTTCATACTCTTTAAAAATCTAAAAAACATTTTTGCTTTAAAAATCAAATATTTATTGTTGATTAACAAATTATCAAGTACACATTATACGGCACACCCTGAAGAAAATGAGGTAGGGATACCAATAAATTGCGTATGCGTGACTTCTTATTTTGCAAAATTATATATATGTTATAATAATTATTCTACTGAAAAATCTATGCCTTCTCTTAACTCTGTCTATAATGTTGTAGATTTTTTTTTATTTCAAAGCAAAGTCACACAGCTGGAGATCGTTATATATAACTTGACCAGGTGTCATTTTCCTCGTCTATTTTTACTTAGTTACAATCTCTCTACATACTTGCTCCTGCCAGTGATGGTATCTATATGTGTTTATGCTATTTTTTTCCTCTGCCTTCTCTATACTGACAAATTATCTTTTCCTTACACATTTAAACTGCTTTTATTGCCGATTTTTCTCCATTCTTTACATGGCGTTTTTGCTATAAATAGCGGCACGCGACTTTTAATACAGGCGGGAGATAATTCTTAAACTGAACCAAATTCTTACTGAATAAAAAAACATGAAAATACCCAAAAATCAAAATAAAAAACACCGGGGCGGGGCATTTCGAGAGGGACTGGTGGGATGAGAATCTAAAGATTAATTTTATCTGGCCTAATCTGAAAAACTAATTAACCCACATCCTAACTAACAGTATATCCCTAACGTTTATTCCCACCCTAACTAACCTTTATCCCAATCCCAACTAACCTTTATCCCAATCCCAACTAACCTTTATCCCAATCCCAACTAACCTTTATCCCAATCCCAACTAACCTTTATCCCAATCCCAACTAACCTTTATCCCAATCCCAACTAACCTTTATCCCAATCCCAACTTACCTTTATCCCAATCCCAACTAACATTTATCCCAATCCCAACTAACCTTAATCTAAATCCCAACCCTTACCCTGACCCCAAATCCTAAGTATAATTATAAACCCAACCTAACCCTTCTCCCAAATCCCAAACACTAAGCAAAACCATAACTATAACCTTAAACTCTAATTAATCTAAACCAAAATTACTCAATTCCCAGCAGTGACCTAATTTTAACCCTATAGTCCGAATATTTATATGTATTTCTTAACCTATGTTTCCAGCAACCACTGTTACCTGACTTAAATACATAAGAGTTGATTAACCAATGTAACCAATGTGGTTGCAATTGGAAAGGGGTAAAAGTCGTAACTAAATCATATGTTAAATTGACTAATTTTATCAGAATGGCAAAACTTGGGCAGAAAATTGTGAGGGCTTTTGAAAATGAAGAACACTGTGATGTACGTATCACACTAGCTGATGGAACTATCATGTGTGCACATTCATTAGTGTTGGTCATTGGTTGTCAATACTTTCATACCCGATTAAATGGAAATTGGAACAGTGGAAAAGGGAACCATGAAGTAAATTGCAGTGATTTTTCTGCAGGCCTTACACGGTCGATGATTAAGTTTCTTTACCAAACAGATATTGATCTGTCAATAGAAAATGTACAGGACATTCTACAAATTGCAGATTTCTACATCGTTCCTGATTTAAGAAAGAAGTGTGAAGAGTTTTTGCTCTCTTCAATATCATGTGAAAATGTTTTTTCCATCCTGAATATGGCTTTTACATTTAGCATAGAAAATGTTTTGTCATCTGCATTGTCATTTATTGACAATTATTTAGAAAACATTATGTCTATCAGAGAAAATGCAGACTTGTTTTGTACATTTCATAAAGATCTGTTAATTCTTTTAATCAAAAGAGACTCACTGTGCATTCATGAAGAAAAACTCTTCAAATTTGTTGTTATGTGGATGAATTCTGAAAATAGAGCTGAACCTGTTTGTTGGAATACACTTGTTCCTCACATTAGATTTGGAAGAATGTCTATTGATTTTTTCATAGAAAATATTGTTTACAAAAATGTTATAGAAAGTGATTATGCTTTGAAAATCATGTTATATATGTCCTCTTTATCTACACAGAAAGATGTGATTGATCACAATACATATCGTCCAAGAAAGTGTATTTCTTTAAATGATCGTGTAGTGAACAGGTTTTTTTTCCATAGTCCGAATAGTACATGGGAATATGATGCCATTTATGGTGACCGACTAGCTTTTTCTGTAAACTCAGATGTTAGATTATCAGGAGTTATTCTCTTTGGTGCCAAAAACTGTTCATTGTGTGTTGAAATTACCCTTTTTTCTGAAGACTGTATTGTTAAATTAAAAATACGAGAGGAACTTGGAGATGTTTTTGATTTTCCTGTAATTTTTCCAAATGCTGTCGAGATAAAAAAAGAAAAAAATTATACCATTGTTGCAAATGTTAGTGGAAGTAATGTCTTTTTTGGGTTGGATGGTGTAGAGTGTGTAAAAACAATGATTGACAGTAATACAAAGGCTGAAGTTAAGTTTTTTGACAGTGTTGGTAGCAAAACAAATACAAGAAGAGGTCAAATTAAAGGTTTAATTTTGTGCTAAATTTAAATTTTTGCTGACAGACATTTTACACGTTTAAAGTTATTAAACTTTATAAATTGTTTGGAAAATAGCTTTCAATTTGAATTCCTTGGATTAACTTAAATCTTCTATTAATAACGAAGTTAATTTGTTAAACATTATTATTTTATGCATATATTTTCAAATTGAATATGGTAGTTTTGTATTTGCTCAACCAATTGCAATGCATTTATTGATTTAAATGCATCAAATATATCATTTGTCATAGCTATGGTTACATTGTTTTAATATCATTGGTCTAATAGACAAGCATTTTACTGCATATGTGATTAGATTTTATATAGTCATAACAGAATACAGATATTGTGTGTGACTCATAAAAAACAAATATATCATGTATATGAAATACTATTAGAGCTTGAAATGTATTCAGTTTGTCAGAGGTTATGTACTTGTACTGCATAAAAGATAATAAATGTAAAACTCTTACATGTATTTTATTTCATAAGTCCCTTTTTTTGGTGAAACTGGATGGGATTCGATTTATATACAAATCGGGTTTGTTCTTTCGTAGAATTTTCTCAAAATCTATTCATAGCTCAACGTTAATGGTAAAAGTTATTTGAATATGGAACTGCAGAGCCAAATTAAATGTAAGCAAAAAAGAATGATACTATGAAACGATGATGTGTTTAAAAAGTGAATGAATTACATTATTATGACAAACATTGATTAAGAAAATAGATTAGATTTAACTATAAGAGTTTTTTTAGAAAGCTGCTTAGGTATTGAGAGATAATATTCACAATTGGCACACAGTATTGTAATATTGAATTGGGCTAATATCCAAGCAGTGTTTTATAAAAGAACAAACAAGTTCTGATCAAATTTATAATGATTATATTTGAGGTATGTCATTAAACGCACCCTTGGTGTTCTGCCATTTTGCCTTATTTGATGTATGTAGTATTACATGAGTTTTAAGAATTCTTTGATCAATAAAGTTTTGATAAAATAGCATGTGTAAAACTACTACTCACAAAAAGTCAAGCAACTATCTCAGAAGGTATGTTTTTAAGGGAGAAATAACTTGTAATAGATGGTTTTGTTGCAATACCTTCAATTACAAGTAATTTTTTCCTTTAAAAAGAATAAAAATGAGTTTGTTGCTTGACTTTTTGTGAGGGGTATAGGTTACATTTTCAGGGTTTAATTTGGTATGTGCACCATAAATGAGGACACAGAATTATGGATGAAAGTAAGTAATATTCATTTTGTAACTAGGGCACTGCAAGTATTTGCCGATGCCAATTAAGCAATCACCTTATTAGTACCCTACCGGTTTCACTGGTATAAAAATATTGTATTTTTATGACCATTATCATTATGACAGACTAGTAAATGAATGCTTGTATATTTTTGTAGATTTAAAAGACATCATTAGAAGGTACCACAGAAGAGGTTTATCTCACAAGGAAATTCACTTTTTACTGAAAATAAGACATGGTCAAAACTATAGGTATGTGTGTGTACATGTATATATAGCTACATATAATTTGATTAGAAAGAAAGAAAAAATAACAATTTCTTAAAAAAACTACACAAACAACATCAACCCCATCCATTCTTCTAGCATACATATAAAAAAAAACAAAGTTATCAACCAACCTTTTCTTAAAATTTATTCAATAGAAATTAGATTTTATAGCTAGAAGCTACCCACCCCCTCCTTCTTCCAACATTGTTTGAACAACTTAAAAGAAAGTGAAGGGATTGTATATTGAAATCAAATTCAAAATATAAGGAGACTATTGCCACCCCTTTTTTCTTCTCCACTTCGAAAAATGATGCTACTTGTTTGAATATTCAGAGTAGTTGCATCTCTTTCCTCGTGCTTTTGTATTGAATATGCACTGTGCAATGCTGCTGCTAACACTAACCTTCTAAAATAAAGGTGTGTTGGTCTGTTAATGACATGCTAATTAAGGCTAATTAATTTTAATAAAAAAACTTTTTTTATTCACTGAAAGGAATGAAATACTTTAAATTTCTATTTTCTTCCAGTTTCCAATATCTGAAGAGAAAAGTAATACCAAGATTAAATTTAAATGACAGAAGAGGAAATAGAAACCTGCCAGATTTTGATGAAGTATTGGATCTGATAAAGGTAAATTCAATGTACACACACATATGCATGTGCCTGTGTGTGGAGGGAGAGAGAATATATAAATAAAAATGCATGCATAATGTGTCTGTGTGTTATTTTTACTTTCAGAATGAAGTGAAAATAAAACCAGATCGAAGTATCTCTGACATGTTTTTCAGATTGAAAACAATCCATGGGTGCAATGTTCGAAGGTAAAGTAGACTTTTTAGCTCACCTGAGCCACAAGGCTCAAGTGAGCTTTTCTGATCAAAATTTGTCTGTCGTTGTCGTTGTTGTCGTAAACTTTTCACATTTTCATCTTTTTCTCAAGAACCACTGGGCCAATGTCAACCAAACTTGGCACAAAGTATCCTTGGGTGAAGGGGATTCAAGTTTGTTCAAATGAAGGGCCACGCCCTTCTCCAAGGGGAGATAATCATGATTTAGAGAAAAATTATTGGCATTTTTAAAAAATTTTCTCCTCAAGAACCACTGGGCCAGGAAAGATGAAACTCGTGTGGAATCATCCTCAGGTAGAGTAGATTCAAGTTTGTTCAAGTCATGACCCCCATGGGTAGGGCGGGGCCAAAATGGCCGATCAAAGTTTTACATAGGAATACATAGGAAATATCTACTTCTCAATAACCACTGGGCCAGGAAAAATGAAACTCGAGTGGAATCATCCTCAGGTAGTGTAGATTCAAGTTTGTTCAAGTCATGACCCCCATGGGTAGGGCAGGGCCAAAATGGCCGATCAAAGTTTTACATAGGAATATATAGGAAAAATAGAAATATATAGGGAAACCTTTTTAAATTATCTTTTCAAGTACTTCAAAGCCAGGATTAGTAATATTTGTATGGAATCATCCTCAGGTAATGTAGATTCTAGTTCGTTCAAAGTATGATCCCCTTGGCAATAAAAATTCAAGCCCCCTTCCCCCAACATAAATTAACTTTCAGTTCTGATCTGAAATGTTTTTTCCTAGCTGATGGGCTCAGGTGAGCATTGTGGCCCCAGGGCCTCTTGTTAATATTTCTCCTTGGTTACACACAGTTGCAGGAACACAGAGAATGTGGAAAAAATGTATCAATTTTTACTTTTTTGATAGAGAATTGGTGAGGCAAATAATGAAAGCACTAGACCCTGTCGGCGTGTCCCTCAGGAAGGGAAACAAACTGAAACGAAGACAGTACCTTAGTAAAGGTTTTTCATAATTATTTACTTTGATTGTAGAGTTACATGTGCAAAAGTTTATGGTTTATAATTTTTGTTCAATACATGTACTGCATTTGGATTACTGTAGTAAGATAATATTTTGTTGAATCCTTGTCATTGCAATTTTAACAGGTCCCAATTGGCTTTTGCATATAGGTAAGTTAGCATTTTTATGAAAAAATTGCAAATAGATTTTTTTAAAAAAACTTTTAAGGCAGTGATTCATTTTGACGTGGTGCGTCCTGCATGAAATATACACAAAATTTGCTCAGTTCACATAATTTCACTATTTGTGCATCTCATTTTAAAAATACACATGCCCATGCATTTTTTCGCTAGAACAAGATGCCCGAAATATTCCGAATTCAAACACACTACAAAAGCAGAAATCTCATAGGTCAACACTTAATAATTAACCAATGAGATCCAATGATACATGACATTACCTTGTTGATGTTGATCATGATGCTACCAAATAAAACGGACAAAATTACTCCGGATCCAGGATAGATTAACCAGGGTTTATGAAAAAGTAGACAAGTGGCAGTTAATAGCAACAAAGAGGTTCATGCTAAAAGGAACGCTGATCCAGAACGTGTAATAAATGGCTATTGATACAGGCGATAAGGAAACAGGCAAAACTCTGAAGGGTCCCAGTGACAGCACTTTGCCTGTCTCTTAGTATGGTCATTTAACATTTTAGTTTAGATAAGCATAGCTTGTTTGATATTCATGTTCTAGGTAAAATAAATATGGACTTGTTTTTGGCTTGGGACTCATAATTATGGTTAAAAGGGGGCCTTTGGACTCGTATAGACAATTTTCAAAATGAATCACTGTTATTAAAGTTGTTAATTCAATTTAAATGGAATTAAAGTATTTTATTAACATGTTTTATAGTACTGTAGCGCATGAGCAACGTGTAATGTAAATATATAAATATATTTAGTTTCTATGCTTTGAAACCAGTCATTGCAATGTACGTATATTTCAAATACATTGGTGAAGTCTGCTGTTCAATGAATGCCAGTAAACAGCAGAATGAATCATTTATGGTGTATATAAATTTTTAAATTAAAAACTGTATGATATTTAGTATCTTTTTTAATAATTGTAGATCAGTATGATAAATTGAGCCCTTTTGGGATTTATATCAGTGGATGCATTGATGGGTAGGTAAACATAAAATGTTGGGAATTTATTAATTATACTTTTTACTATATCCTTAGAGATGTAGGCACATTTGATAGCATTGACAGATTTAACCCTGTGTTTGAGTCTAGTCTGTCACTATTGCGGTTACGTTGGGCAAGTTACTTTACTAGTGCACTCTCTCCACCCAGAGTTTAATTTGGTAATGCAAAAGCTTACAAATCTTACATGTTCCATTGTAATTTTAGGTTTTCCCGCTATGTGCTATGGGTGGAAGCTGGTGTCAGCAATAAAAACTGCAAAAAGATTGCAGGGTACTTTTTGAAGACTTTGGAGAATGTTAAAGGTACATGTAATTCAGTGCAAAGATTTGGAAGAGTTGGTTTGTTAAATGAATATATTGAAGACAATATCTCATTTGATTTCTGGAGTTTAAGCAAGATGGCTTGTTTTCTGTAATATTTTTTTTTACCTTTTGCATCTGTTAATGTTGATGTTTATACATATTGTATACTGATTTGTAGGATTTCCACATATTATTCGAGGAGATGCAGGTCAGTTTTTTTTTTTTAAAAACGGTGTGAATTTAAAAAAAAAGAGAGAGAGGAATAAATCAGGTTATTGATTTGTCAGGCTAGTAATAACATGGATACCCCTGCAAATAAATCTAAAGGAGGTATGCTGGAATCATCCAGTCTGTCTTTAAGAACAATTTGTCCCCCATCCTATAGATTTTTTTTTCCTACTGCATAGAAAAGAATGACAATTGGTGCATTTTTTGAAAAAAACCATTTGAATATGTGAACCTGCAATGTTTAGCTCTACTGGTCAGAGACCAGAAGAGCATATGCAAAAGTAATGCGTTTGTCCGTCTGTCTGTCCGTCTGTAAACAATTTTTCAAAACGCTACTCCTCCTACAGTTTTGGTCTGATTTCAATATGACTTGGCACACAAGTAGACTGCACTACGATACATAGAATAGTGCATCGGTTTTTAATTTCGATGAACTGTAATGCCATGGTTACTAAAAATAGAATTTTCTATGAAATTACTTTAAAATGCTACTCCTTCTACAGTTTTGGTCTGATTTTAATATAACTTGGCACACAAGTAGACTACACTAAGATACATAGAATAGTGCATCAGTTTTTGATTTCGATGAACAGTGTTACCATGGTTACTAAAAATAGAATTATCTGTGAAATTCCTTTAACATGCTCCTCCTTCTTCAGTTTTAGTTTGATTTCGAAATAAGTTGGCACACAAGTAGACTACACAAAGATACATAAAATATTGAAATGGTTTTTGATAAGTACAAATCAGTAGAGCTACAGTCTTGACAGAGACTTCTGGTTAAATGAGTTTTCCCAAAGAAAAGTCCTATTATTAAAATGGTTAAAATTTTGGGTGGGTTGCTGCCAAACAGGTACACTCCTCAACTCCCACCCCATCAACATTTTCATTAAAAAAGGGGGTTTTTAAACAACGACTAATAAAAGTGGGGTAACACAGGAGGCTCAGATTTGCATTTAAACTTCAACATGAAGCTTTAAATAAAAACATAAGACTGACATATTAATCTAAGAGCTATGGTACTTGGGTGACCATCAAGACCTGTGGCCATCTTGTTAAGGTAAAGGTTGTGCATTAACCTTAAACCTGTCAAGGTCAGATGTGAATGTCCTATTAGAATTATGTAAAAAAAAAAAAACAAACAAAAAAAACTCTGGTCAGGAGCATACCTTCTTAAATTTTAATGTAAGTTATACTGCAACCTTTGGTTGCCTTTGGTCAAGGTTGTGTGATTAATGAGATTGAATTAAAAGTTCTATGCCAACTGAAAATATTTCTAAAGTGAAAGCAAATTCTCTGAAGAACTTTTCATCCTTATGTCCATTTTTTTCATCCAGTCCTTTTGAGACGACTATCTCAATGTCTTGTTTATAAACTAATGATTTGTTATTCTCTGGTCTTGATACTTCAAGTTTGAAAAAATTAAATAATAGTTGAGCGTTGGGGAAATTGATTACCCATTTTAGAAGATAACATGCTTTTGAAACTAATTTTATTGTGAGATTTTGGTCTTCATCTTTTGAGGATCATTATTTTGTACCTTAGAATTCTTTTTATTGATTTTATGTGTAAACTACCTATTTGTTTCTTTATATCCCTGTTTGAAATACCCACATATTTTTTAAGGAACAGAGAATGGGACAGTAGCTGCCATTCAAAACTTCTTGAGAGAAGATGATGATGACTGCTTCAGCAAGAAATCCTTCCTCTATGGAAAATCCACACATAATCAAGTAATGTTTATTATTAACTATTAGCTAATTTACCACAGATCTTGTCATTGTGTCATATGTGAAGTTGTTCAAACCCATCCCAATATTAGTGGTTATTGACTTACTTAAAAGCACTGCCCTTTCACTTTGAATTTTGACTGAATGACTGTATATTAAATCTGTAACATAGCTTCTAAATTTTTAAATTTTTTTAATTGAAGAGGATAGAGAGATGGTGGGGAATTTTTGAGAAGAAAATGCACAGATCGATGGATTCATCATTTTAAGGTTAGAAAAATACAAGTTTTTTTCCATCCTTTAAGTAAAGTACATAAGCCGAACACTGTTCATTCTGTGAGAGAAAACTGATCAAGGCCTGTAGGGCCAAGCTTTCTCTCACAGAATGGACAGTTTGAGGCTAATATCCAACTTAAAACATTACCTTCATTGTTTTAAGAATGGACACAATCAAGTTAACCTGTTGACAATGCTGATAAATATATTTCTAAACTTTGAAAAATAAAACCAGTGTTGCATAGAACCTTCTGTTGTTCACTTAATGGATAGGCAGGAGGTTTATATAGCTGTGCTGTAAAAATTTCATATTCATTCACTCTTCAATTAAGCAACACCATCTCATTCTTTATTGGGAAGAGCATCTCTTATTTAACAATATTTAAGGATGTAAAAGATGGACTGCATATATTAACACTGGGATAATCTGGATATGGAGGGTGGGAATGTTGTGCCAACTGTTGATATGGCTTACAATATAATTTGATGGAATGATTAAGCCAACCAAAACAAAGAATGCATTGACCCACTCAGATGCAGAAATTTTTCCAGGGGTGCGGAGGAGGTTGACGGTCAAGGTTTAGTTTTATGAACCTTTTCCTATGTTGTTCGGATGATCAAGAATTAAATTTTAGATTGTGAAGAATATGAATTTTAATGTAATGCAGTGAAATTTGTTAAAGTGTATGTTCTGATCATATCTGATGTGATTTGTGGTTACCATTTATTAATATGATAAAAGGCATTTAATATACCCCTGCTCTGAAGGAGAAGGGGGTATACTGTTTTACCCTTGTGTGTCTGTCTGACTGTCCGTAGCAAAAAATTTTGTCGTATTTTTCTCAGCAATTACTATTCATTGCAGGTGCTTAAAATTTGAACAAACTGTTTGTTTAGGCATGCCATATTGTGGGTTATATTTTCTAGCGATCGAACGTCAACTTGACAAAATGAAAACTTTTTTTTAGCCTGTATTTTCAAACAAATTTTCGTCAAAGAATTCTCAGCAAAATTCATCGCAGATGCTTGAAATTTTAACACACTATTTATATAGGAATTCCATACACTTGGATATATTTTTGTACACATTTTTTGGAGGTCAACTTCCTGTTTAAGTCCACTTTGCTTATTTTGTATATTCACATTAGAGCGGTGGTATTACTAGTGAGCATTGGCTCACAGATATCTCGTTTTGATTCCTGATTCTGAAATATGGAGTAGATTTATATCAATACTGGATAATGTATACTAAATATAAAAGCTAAAAATAAACAAAGGATTGAGTAAAAAAATGGTTTAAGATGGATATTCAAGTTAGGCATTATTGTTCTGCTTTTCTATTTATTTTTCATACGGTTTCAGGAATTAGAAAAAGATGGTCATTTTACAATTGGTGATGATCTTCATATGTAAGTTTGCTTTTTCACTTAGAAATAATCAACAGATTAAATAGGCCAACTATTCAATCATTAATAGATTAAAAATAAATGGGCCTCTGTAGCAATAAGGGTATAGACGATTCAAAATTCCTCCGACTCTTCAACTATTCCCCCATGTGAATGAATCTAAAAAAATAAAGGCAAGGTAACAGTCATAGGAGTCTAAGATAAGGGTGTAGAACTCAAAATGAAGCTGAAAATGCAAACATGAGACTCTGACATGTCAATCTAAGGGTTATGGGACTCAAGTAACTGTCAAGGCCTCTTGTTGTTTACATTTTCTGTTGTCTTTGCTTTGTCAGTTGCTACCGGTTTGTCAGTATATCACACAAATATGTGTGGTTTAAATTCAATATCAAAAGTATCAAAGGCTAATGAATCAATCAGATCCATGTTTGAAGCCAAAAAACTAATATCAAGTTTCATTTCAGAACTTTAGTTCAGTACTGCTACATGCAGATTATCAGAGAAGACTTGGAAGAAGTGAAATTTGCCTGGAATAACCACAGAATCAGGAGACAAAAATCAGGTGATATTGTTCCTGGGATACCTGAGCTCCTTTATCATGTTCCTGAAATGTTAGGTCAGTTTACTTGTTTTGATTCTGAAATCATTTACAAAGTGATCAAATTTTTGTTTGAAATACTTTTATAAGAGAAAAAAATTGCAATTGTTTACCTATGTCCTATGAAACACATTGTTTAAAAACAACAAGGTCACAAATGATTTAATATATATATACAAAGTATTTTCCTATGAAAATGTAAGAATTTTTCCAAAGGAGTTTTATATTGAAAACTGAAAAACATGTTTATTTAATTGTGTATGATGTATTATTTCATTTTTATTGTGTATGATGTTTTATTTCATTTTTTATTTAAGGCAATCCACAGTGCCAAAATTATCTTCATTATATCGATGTTAATGATGAGCGGTTTCATTTTCTGAAATCTCAGTGCTGCTTTGGAAATGACTTGGATGATGACATTAAGGAAGCTTTTGACATCATCTCAGACTATTACCCTCCTTCAACAATATTAGAAGCCAGAACTATGTATATTGCTCTCAAAGATGGATTGGAACACCAGATATATCATTAATTTTTTTGCTTTTTTGGGGGTATTTTATATCCTATTCTCATAATTCATGATATATTGTATGAATTCTGGGTTGTGTATGTTTAATTATGAACATCTGTTTGTACACATCAAGTACATGTACTTTGTACATCATCAGGAAACATATTATATGGGAATTGTAAAACATGTACAAATGAAAAACAAAATTAAAAAAAATATCAATGCATTGAATTCTAATTCATATTATCCAGTAGTTCTTTTAATGTCTTTTTATAACTTGGAAGTTTAACCAGTGAATGCAAATTTAAAGAGTCCTGCAACTTACTACTATGCCTACAAGATAACAATTTCACAACTTGTTGACAATGTGACACTACTGAAGGGTGCTTTAAAATTTATAATGTAAATACTATAAAGTAAGGCATTTCTAATGCTCAACCAAAATTTGAACATCGGTCGTCAAGTTGTGAGATACAGAGCACACAATTCTTTGTTATGTAAACAACTCTCAGTTATGTTTTTAGCTCACCTGAGCCGAAGGCTCAAGTGAGCTTTTCTTATCACATTTTGTCCGTCGTCCGTCCGTCTGTCTGTCTGTCCGTCTGTAAACTTTACACATTTTCGACTTCTTCTCAAGAACCACTGGGCCAATTTTAACCAAACTTGGTACAAAGCATCCTTGGGTGAAGGGGAATTTAAATTTTGAAAATGAAGGGACATATCCCCTGGCAAGGGGAGATAATCAAGAAAAGACAAAAATAGGGTTGGGTTATTAAAAAACCTTCTTCTCAAGAACCACTGGGCCAGTGAAGCTGAAACTTATGTGGAAGCATCCTGGGGTAGTGTAGATTCTAAATTGTTCAAATCATGACCCCCGGGGGAAGGGCGGGGTCACAATGGGGAATCAAAGTTTTATATAGAAATACATAGGAAAAATATTTGAAAATGTTCTTCTCAAGAACCACTGGGCCAGAAAAAGTGAAGCTTAATGGGAAGCATTCTGGGGTAGTGTAAATTCTAAATTGTTCACATCATGATCCCCGTGGGAAGAGCGGGGCCATTATAGGGAATCAAAGTTTTACATAGAAATATATAGGAAAAATCTTTGAAAATCTTCTTCTCAGGAACCACTGGGCCAAAAAAGCTGAAACATATGTGCCCATGGAAGGTTCATGGGGTAGTGTAGATTTCAAAATGTCTAAATTATGATCAGTGGGGTAGGGTGGGGATGCATTATGTATAACAAGGGGGAAATCTGGTAAAAAACAGAAAAGTCAAAGCTTCTCAGGTGAACGATGTGGCCCATGGGCCTCTTGTTTACATTTTGAATTTTCAAGGTTAAGACCTAAAAGGAATCCAACAAATGCTAGAAACTACTTGTTTATGTTCAAAACTAATCAGGAGAAAGAAAAATCAGTTTGAAAAAGATCTCTTTTCGCTATTTTGACCAAATGGAAACAAAAACATGACTGGAGCCTTGTTTACATGACAGAAAAATTTGAGATCTGTATCTTGCTCATATCTGTAATGCATTTTAAAGTATTTTTAAAAATGAAAGCAGAAATATCAAATTTGAGCATAAGCGAGACCATGCCGCTTGACAGTAATGAAGTTAACGTTAAACTTGACTGAATTTCAAACGAATGGGCATTTCAAACTTTTTGGCCAAAAACTCGCATTCTAACCAAGTACAACATGATTACAGTGAAGCACCATGTATAAGTGATTTGGTTGGTTATTTCAATACATCTACTTAACTTACCAATGCATCAATAAAACTTGCTTTAATGAAGTATGAATTTATAATAGAAAAAGCTGTATTTGAGTTTTACTGCTATATACTTCTTAAGCCCTGCCCTAGCACTAGAACCCTTGACCCCAGGGCCATGAATTTCACAATTTTGGTAGAGGACTCAATGCTGATTGCAGTCATGCTAACAGTTTGACTGCTTGATGTCCAGTAGTCAAAAATTGCACTAATTTTAGTGGTTTTGGCCCCACCCCTCAGTCCCAAGGGGGGCAAGGATCATGAAATTCACAATTTTTGTCCCCTTCACCCATAGATGCTTTGTGCCAAATTTGGTTGAAATTGGTTAAGTGGTTGCAGAGAAGAAGCTGAAAAGGTTCAAATGTTAAAGGATGATGACAGACGTAAAACAGATAGCATAGGTGACCTAAAAAAAGTTCAGGCCCCGAGATTACGAAGCATCTTAAGCTTAAGTCAAATAATGCCTTAGATGCTGAATTGTTTTATAGGTCAAGCAGCCCGAAATGAAATTTCCTTCCGATTTTGTATCAGTCTGCTGTTGTATGCAAATTATGAGTTTCCTTTAACAAGTTTTAAAGATTTTATATATAATTGAAATTTTGACTTAAGTCTAAGTCTGTTTCATGATCCCAGGGCCAGGTGTAATGGGATGCCTCTATATTTTGGATATTGTTCTGATCAAAATATACCAGAAGAATTAAGTATAATTTTATGAATCATTAATTTATTCCTTAACCTTAATTGTTACCAAACGGTATATAACAATCAGTTTGTCTACAAATCTTTCGTATCACAAGTTCCAATACAGCTGGGGCTTTTATAATTTTGACTTTTCCAAAAATATTTTAAAGACTCTTTTTGGTCGAATAGGTACAATCTGAAAATTCTAAAAAAGCGTATTTTGATCGTGTTCTTTTATCCACACTAAAGTAGATTGAGTGAAAAATTCCCTTTGGGGCGATGGAGAACAAAAATAATAGGCCTAGTACATTGGTTATATCCGATTCATTTTTAACAGTTCCTTCATCAGGATACCCACTTTTACATTCAGTTTGAGGATAAACAGTTGATCACTGATATAATAATAAGATATAATAAAGAAGAAAATGAATATTGTGTTATTTCTTATGTTTATTAAATTAGAACATCCCCAAATGCAGTGAGAGTTTCTTCTGTGGCAAAATGCTAAAAAAAAAAGAGAAGAATAAACTTCCTCATGTAATTTCATTCAAATTTTGTATCAATTCTTTTATGAGACTTAATTTATGTCTGTTCATGCAAAAGCAATTCTTGCTTGTGTTCAACTTTTCATTACAGAATGATAAAGTACCTTACTTTGCGATAGCAATGTATATACAAGTATACATGTAATATAATCGTAAATTCGCTATAACCGTGTTCGTACTAAACAAGTTTTGCTGTATACTGAATTTTTTGTTTGAGAAGTTAACATGCATGTGTGAATTTACTGACAACAACTCAGAAAACGACTTAGAGTATTGAATTTTTAATTTCTTAAAATGTTCATTACATAAAATACTTTGATCGATGTAAATACTCGGGCTGAGTTTTGACTAGAAATTTTGTATTGCGATATATATTGTATTTCTAATACCTTGATCATGCTATATAGAATACCGGTTTGATAACAGTTCAAACATATTCATGTTACAGATTTTCCCACAAATAAACAAACAATTCATTGAACATTTTATTTACACATTTTATGACAAATTTTCCCACAAATAAAAACAATTGAATCTAAACTTTTTATGTACACACTTTTACAATATTTAAATTTGTATCAAATATAATAATGTGAAAAAAAATGAATCAACCAAATTTTAAAATATATATCACTATTGGAAAGTATGGATGCATTATATATCCATGTTTACAACAATGACTGTAGATCAATACCCTCAAGACATAAGAAATATTATGTAATTAAAACAAGAACATACCAAGTTGATACATAAAAAAGATATGGACTGGACACGTTTGCATAGACAGCTAGACCAACAGACAGATAGACAAGGTTATTCCTATATAAACCCCTCCCCCAACTCTGTTTGTGGGAGGGGGGGGTATAATGAAGATGTGACAAACGATTGAATTTGTTTAATGCTGTACACATGTATACACAAATTGCTAATATATTAATAAAAATACATATTCATGCAATCATGACATTTCCAAAATATGACCTGTTTAAACAAATGAATTCATTAAATATTAAATGCAAAACTCTGATAGCCCATTGTGGCCACCCTAGTCATCAGGGATGAAGGTGAATGTTTTTTTTTTTTTTTTATTAACTTGTGAGAGAAGGTCAAAGTTGTTGATGTCAAGTGAAAGGTATTTTTGAAAAATATGTGAAGTATGAAGGTTCTAGTATCTACTGTTAAAAAGTTATGAGCAAATCAAAAGTTTGGAATTTTGTGTAAAAGTGTATTAAACTTCAAGGTCATCATCAACTTTGCTGGTACCCAAACAAAGTTCTTTTCATAAGGAATACCCATAAGCACTTTGAAAGCCATAGATTCACTAATTAATCAAAAGTTATGGGCAAGGTTTTAGTTTATGTGTACAAACAGACAGACAGATGAATGGACACGATAATAAATACTATATAACCTCAAAATTTTTATTACATGTGCATAAAAGTGACTTTTACAAAGGATGAGGTGACTTTGCGGCCCCTCGTATATTGACAAAATAAATGTCTAAAATTTTACTCAAATTTTTGTATGTAACTAATCACTGATATGTGTACCATCATAAGAATATTTTTTACAAAAATAGAAACGTGATTTGAAAGATATAGATCTTAGATTGGGGTAGGGGTATCATGTTTACATTCATTCCTATTGCATTTTAACCCCGCCCTACTTTTGAAACCCTCTAAAATATACGAGCGCAGATAGGTACAATTTTCTCCTTTGGTTGGTCACTGTA
>NW_026930638.1:0-42956 GCF_032062105.1 Saccostrea cuccullata
GTCGTAAAAAGCGTATTTTTACCGTTCTTGAAAAGTTTTTGGGTAACATCTGTCACTGGGAGCATAAAAATTAATTTTACGTCCGTCGTCAACACTTCCGGTCACACGGGAAGTAGCATAAACTTCCGGTCAAACAGGACGGAAGACCTACTCGTTGCTTTGCAACGAGCTTTGCTCTAGTTAAGGTCTTCCGTCTTCACGGAAGACCTTATAGTGATTCTATTGTTTCTTATTATTATTATTATGTCGCCCCGAACGAAGTCGGGGACGACATATTGATATTGTACGCATGTTTTTTTTATCCAGGCTGTTTCTCGGAGATGGCTGGGACAATCTTCCTGAAACTTTCCTCAAAGGACGATCACTGGTTGTAGTTGTGCAGTGAGGTTGTTCAGTTCCAATATGTCTACCGTTGCCATGGAAACCTGTAAAAAGCGACAAATTTTGTCCGAGAGTGTTCTCTCTGGTCCCTTAAACGTTCGTCATGAAACTTTTCTTATTTTAATGATTAGTATCTGTAGTTATGCAACTCGCATTTAAAATTTTCAAATAATCGATTATTGCCATGGAAACCAGGTGAAAGTTAAAATTCTTTAATTTCAATTTTCTCAATAACTACGCAGGCAATCGTTTTGAAACTTTCAGTGTTTATTCCTTGCAATGTGTCAAAGTGATTTCTACTTTTAAAAAAATTGTAATGAGTCGCTCACAGTTGCCATAGAAACGAAAAAGAAAAAAAGATTCAGATGTACACATGTGTTCTCCAAGGTCTAGGTCAAAGGGTCAAAGTTCTTGGTGTCCAATAAAAGTTCTTTTCACAAGGATTACATATTTGAAATACGAAAGCCCTAGCCCTTACCGTTCAAACGTAAGGTACTATGTTCAAGACACCCCCCCCCCTTTTTTTGAAGCGCACTGCCAGGTAGAATACACACAGGTAACAAAAGTTTCATTCATAAAATTCAGTTCTCCTGATGTGATTTGATAGTTTGCCAACAGTCATTCTTCTTCTGTCTTGTCTCTAGATTTTATAATTATTTTGTTTTTTCTATATAAAAAATAACGATTGTCAACTTCATTTATTAGCATTTCGCGTTTTTTGGTATATCTATTACTTGTATATAATTAATTTCATTAAATAGTGCAAGAATAAATCAGAAAAATGGTACGTTATTTCCATAGTTTTTATTCATTCATAAATCTTTGGATCCGCTCCTATACAGGTGCGCTAAGCCTTGATCACTACTGTAAACAAAACATTCATCTCGCCGAAAATGTTCATGATTCCGCTAAACTGAGAAAGTTTACACATGATTTATCATCTCATAAGAAACATCAGACCTGTACAGTGCAGAAATGCTCGAATTGAAGGTGGCATGTCAGATTTGTTTTCCGGCAGAACCTCCAGAAATTAAAGTGAAAGTAGGGAATTTTCTGAATTCTCACTGGCGTTTTAATACACAAAATAATTCGGCTGATCTTCTTAATAAATAATATTTGCCAAGCTTTTTTGGTAGGAAAGATACTGCCAGTTAACAAGTATGAGGCTCAGTTCAGTACATCTGCCCAATTTCTTGTATGCAAGTCTGCAATTTTGGACTTGTAATTTTTTTCCTGCACTACTTTCTTAAGGTCTTCCGTTATTAACGGAAAGAACTGATCATACGACTGGATGGTTGTCAAAGCTTAGCTAATGGACCATTGTTTTAGTGATGATAAAAATGAAAGTCTTGTCCAATACGGGGCGACATATGCTATTGCTTGCAATAGCAGACTTTCTAGTTATTATTCTTTTTTGACATATTTTGTGCAGGCGATTTCTCGAGAACTATTCAGCGGTTTTCAATGAAACTTTCACAAAATATGTGTCTTTATATGAAGTTGTTACATCCGAAGAAAAATTTGGAAAATTCGCTTCTGGTGCCAAGTTATGGACAATTTCCTGATTTTAAAATGCGATTTTGTCGCGCACTTTTATCGAAATAGGCTATTGATATGAACTGGAGACTTATTGGAGATGATAAATCATGACTTTGTGGTTTGCAGAATCGCCTTTTCGTGCGTCGTCATTACTTCCGGTCGTTACGAGGTGTACATTGAAAAAAAGTGTATTTTCTAACTTTTTTGTTTTTCAATATTTTTCATTTATTTTTGGTATGTAAATAGAGACCTTTCTCATAAAGCTTATTATATAATTTGTTTGAATGTTGATAAATCTAAACTCCAGATATAAGCATTCGAAAATCTGAAGCGGATCCAAAATGGCGGTTGTCTTCGGTATTTCGCAATGGGGCAGCAGAGCGTTTGCTTAAACGAAAGTAACATCCAGATAAATGAAATGTAAAGGAATACTTGGATTGTCACGTCGTTGTTACGTTGCTGTTCTATGTCAAACTAACGTCTTCTATAATTGGTTTTGGCTGGTTTTCAAAGTAGAAAAAGAAAAGATTAAATGTGCAAATGAAATTTGATACCTAATACCTTTTGTGCATCACGGAAAAACAGATCTTAAATCATACTTATACGTAATACTTTCTCAAAAATGAATATCAAGTTATATTGTAACTTTAAATGTTAACCACTGTTTTTTTTCTATGCACACTTGTTTCATATTAAACTAGTAAATAAGACACAAATAAGAAAACGATTTTTTTAAAGATCGCTTTATGGAGTTTATTTTAGCATTCTTATCTCAAAGACTTTATTCAACTTATTGAGCATTAATGATATCTGATTCCTTGACCGTCGTAGGGCGAGCCATGTTTTTCGGCGAAACGTTTCAACCTTTTTCGATTAACTAATCGTGATAGTTCACTTTGGGAATAAACAGGAAATTGAAAAAAGGTAAAATTTCATAACCGCTTCACCGCTTTAGTGTTACATGCATATATACAATATGGAATTTGTAAAATGTGTTAAATATACTTTCTAATCCTCGGATCTACGGCTATAAGAATGTTCTTTTTTAATTTCATTGAAGCTATCACACCTTTTTAATAGAACATTCCAGAGAAAAGCCGCAAAGATTAACTCCTGGCGTTTGGCGCTTAATTTTGAATATTGAACCGCCTTTCATAATTTTAAGAGAGAATCACTGTTTCGTTAATATATACAAGTAGATTTAGAGTAGAGGTCCCGATAGCGTAATATTTAGAGCGTTGGTATTTCATGCTGGCGACTAGGGTTCAATCCCCCTTGTGTGCAAATCTTTTTTTACTTTTTCAGATCGATTTTACGTTTTCTTTCCGGAATCGGACGGAAGACCTCTCGTTGCTCGCAACGAGTCTCAAATCTAGTTATTATTATTATTTTTTTTTTTTTTTTAGACAAAATTTTGTGCAGGCGATTTCTCGAAAACTATTCAGCGGTTTTTCATGAAACTTTCATAAAATATGTGTCATTATATGAAGTTGTTACATCCGAAGAAAAATTTGGAAAATTCGCTTCTGGTGCCAAGTTATGGACAATTTCCTGATTTTAAAATGCGATTTTGTCGCGCACTTTTATCGAAAATGGTTGAGGATATGAACTGGAGACTTATTGGAGATGATAGATCATGACTTTGTGGTTTGCAGAATTGCCTTTTCGTGCGTCGTCAGCACTTCCGGTTTCTTCCGGGAGCATATTTAAAAAATGCAATTTTTTAATTTTTTTGTTTTTCAATATTTTTCTTTGTTGTTTTTAATCTAAATAGAGACTCATTTACAAATGCATAATATGTAATTTTTATTAGAATCGAAAAAGGCAATCTCGAGATATTCGCATTTGAAAATTTGAAGCGGTGTTTTCAATGGCCAAATGGTTAGCGCGCTGGATTTTCACGCGGGCGACCCGGGTTCGCTCCCCCGAATGTCCGACTTTTTATTATCACTTTTTCTGCTAGATTTTTTGTTTTTTACATCAGAATCGGACGGAAGACCTCTCGTTGCTCGCAACGAGTTTCATATCTAGTTCTCAGATATACTTTTTACAATTATATACTCAACAAAAAAAATGTCATTGTCGTCGCCTATAAATTATAGAGGCATACCGTTTTAACCAATCCATATGCCATGTGCAACGTCTCAGCGCTAGTCGATTTCAAATGTATGGAAATTGTGCACGAATACCAGCTCCTATTAGACTCTTGCGAACAATTTGTGCACTTTGATGCTGAATTCTTCAACTAGAATCGTAGCAGCAGTTTGTACATCAGTTCTGAATTTCGAACCAGGTGCTGACTGGGGGTCTGACGGTCTTGTCTGGGTGTGTTAACCTGTGGACGGCCAGTTTTTGATCTATCAAGCGTGTTCATAACTTGTTGGAGACGTACCTTTAACCGCTGCAAAGGCAATTGATGTACACCAAATGCGTTGTAACGTCCTGTTGCGTACCTCCTTTTTTCATCCTCCTGTTAGCCCGGTTGCGTTCATCTTTGTTAAGGCGTGTCATTGCAGCAACAACATCGCAATCAAAGAAGATGGGCGCATTTGGCGTGTGATCTGCAGGAATCATTTGTACGAAACATTTATGGTTTTAATGTCCATGCTTTGGTTGGTTGAACATAGCTTGTCAGAGATTTACAAACACGTCCATAAGTTTTTTTTCAGTAAGTTTGAAAGTGTGAGATTGTATCATTTTTGTCCGTTTTTCTAAGTGGGTGCAAAAATATTGTAATGTTTCACAAAAATAAACACCTTAGATTAGAAGATTAGAATTTATTTCGCTCGAGAACCAAACTGAACCGAAATTAATCTAATTCAAAATTTTTATATATCAGTACATAACACGAAAGTGACAAAATAAATGGTTGTTTGCATAAACAAAAATAATTAACGACCCAAGCCAGGCTCGAACCAAAAACTTTTCGTTTCTAGTGCACTGAATAGGTAGCTCAACTTAGTGAGCTATCACCGCTACACATACAAAGATGATTTTAAAAGGATTAACAAGCCCCACATTCACGCATTTGGATTTTTTTGGGGAAAGTTCAGTTTTCGTGGTCTCTTGGTCTTCTCTCCATTTTTTAAAAAAGTGTTTTCGTTTCTTTGAAACAAAATACACACAAATAATGTTTCAAAATCATGGAAAGAAGACCCAGAGATAGAAAAAAAATTAGAAAAAACGTGTTTAAAAATGTACCATTTTGTACGAAATGTCTTATCTTTGTACGAAATGTCTGATCTGGCCAATTTTCAAGTTATTTTCTAGCAAATCAAAGCTCAATTTCGGGAAAATGTTTTCTTTTCCTGTTGCAAAGAAACCTGATAAATAAGAAAAAAATTAAAATTACATGTGACATATCAATAAAATTTTCACTTTTCAATTACGCCCAGATTCCTGCCGAATGTCAGTCAAAAGCGCCCTCGTTCTTTAAATATGGGTTTAACATGAGTGTTTATTGATTCTATAAATCAAAAATATCAATGAAATAGACCCCCGATTTACAAGAAATCACGTAAAACACTATTTTCATATGCATTATTAATCAAGAGATAGAATTCAACAATTGGATTTAAAAAGCCTATGTTGGACTTGAAATAGGTCACAGGTATCCAATGATATTATAGATATTTGTTCCATGTACTTTTTCAAAATTTCTTTGATGAGTGAAACAATATGCGTTTCTTATTATTTTTTTTAGTATAGTTTTATCTACAATTCAAGTTCAGAAGAATACGTGTTTAAATTGTCCATGATATCATCACAGCCAGTACAGCGAGATCAAAACAACCATAATATCTACATTTAAATCGGGTACTTTTGTCAAGTTAGGTAATATATCTACCTTTTCTTTTTTATTTAATATAATGAAACATATGGAGATAACGTGCAGTTTTCAAGTTCAAAACTTCAAAAACAATACAATACAGGAGCAGAACAAACACGGATATTCAAAACATCAGAGATGGGATCAGGTGCCATGGAGGAGTGAGCATTTTCTGCCGAACGGTCATATGCGCCGTGTGCTCTTTATCAAACACATTATTAGAGTCTGTGAAAAAGCAAAAAAATATTTATTCGCTAAAATACGTCTTACCGAACCAAGGATAGACTGATGTAATGGTTTAGGAATCCTTAACTTAGCTGCGGTGGTGGGTTTTCTGTCGTTATACATTTATGTCCTTCAGTTAAGTAAAAATTGTGGTACCCGTCTTTTATCTGCAACTTCTCAAAGTAACTTTTCCGTCGAATTATTTTGATCCTCTATGTCGAAACATGTTTTTTTACTTTATTCTTGATAAGGGGCCATCCAAAGAAGATTCTATTGATGTATTCTTTTCGCTAAAGATTTATCCTTTTTGTTTAATGTATTTCTCTTCTCTATTAGAAATATATATATATGATATTTACATGTAAATGTAGTGTAATTTTACTTCAAGGATAAGGAGGAATTTTTTTACTTTCGTTTTTCCATTTTTCAAAATTACAGAGACTATTTCATAAGCAAGTCTTTTTTTAATTTCAAAAATGAAGTTTACAGTATGCAATATGAAAACAAACCACCTCGTTCAAAGTGTTTGTGGAGACATGATAAACAATTATAACTACCGGTCTGAACTATCTTTAGATAAGCTATCATAAAATTAGCTCTATACTAAAATTTCTACACTTTTTTACAGAAGAAACATGTTCTTTTAAATATATATAATGCATGTAGAGTTATAAACCAAAATAAGTCGCAGGTCTAGCATTAAGCATTATATTATTTATTTCATCCTTTTTAAATTTGAATTGCAGCTAAATCATCCATGCGATTTTAAAATAATTTTATCTCAATTCCTCACAACTGAGTAAACAATTAAAAGGCTTACTCGAAGGCTCAGATTATTGTATCAGTTCAAAACAGGAACAGTGTTCCAGATCAGTCCATAAGACTATATAAAACACAGGAGTAGAGCAAGCACGGACATCCGAAACATCTCAGGTGGAATCAGGTGCCATGGAGGAGTGAGCATATCCTGCCGACAGGACACACCCACCGTGTGCTACTTGTCGTGATCGGGAACTAACGGGAAAATCTGTTGTATATTAAGTGTATTAATAATGAACTAAAAGTTAGTTTCAAAGGATGTTATTACCCCATTCAGTCGACGGAATGGTAACTGAATTCTCACTGTATAGTTACTGTAAGGTAAAGGTCCTTTCCAGTGACTTTTTCTGTGATCATTCACTTACCATTAAGTCGACTGAATGGTACATACATTTCAGTTAACATTTAGTCGCATCTTTTTTTTGGAATAATTTTTTATTATCATTTTTTAACTTAATTTTATTTCACTTTCTCCTGATATTATTGCTATCTAAATATGAATAAAAATAATAATACAATGAAAAAAATTGATCACAAGGGAAGAATGGAACTCTGAGAGTCTGCGACATTATCTATACACTATAACTTCTTGTTAAATAACAGATAATCAAAACCAATCACTTTGTAGAAATTGATGGAGCACTCAGTTCACTTGTTGTATCAGGGAGCGGCGATGTGTATATGTCTTGTATATTTTTGGTTTATTGTATGTTAGTTGCGCGGATTTTTTTTTTATGATTTTGATGACGCAAACTGAAATGGAAATATTAATGGATGTCTGTGGGTGTTTAGTACATGTTTGCAGAAAGACATTCTCTATAATTTGTCGAAGTTTAAAAAAGTTAAATGCTTGTAAACTTTCTTGGTGTCAGGATCTAAATTGTTAATGATATCTAGAAAAACTGCTAGAATCACTTGATTATTTTTCAGTACCATTTTATTAGCCTCCACGTTTCTGAGAAACGTTATTTTTTCATCAATATCATTTAATGCTTTAAATTTCTTTCTTATACTAATTTAAACTGCAGTGAAATCATTCCGTTATACCTTTAGAAAAAATATACACATTTTTTATTGCAATTGTATCATTGATAGACATGTACATAAAGTCCATAACCAATCACTTTTGTCGCTTTTTTTATACAGGATTATTTGTATCGATATGTCTTGTACATATTATAGGCCTACCTAAATGAAACTAACTCTAAATACTTATAATAGCGTCACTTTACGACAAACAAACGCCATCATTGATATATTTCCGCATTAAAGGAACACAGGGAAGTTTACTCTCCTGTTGAAGTAGACGTTTGCTAAGTAATAAAGGATTCATGGGAAAGATTTCATCCTGATTTCCAATATGAATCTGATTGTGTGGACGTTAGTTCTCTGTGTTCTGATGTACAAACATGTGACTGAGGCCTGTCCTAGTGTCTGTAGATGTGGGAGGCATGCAATCTGTAATGGGGCATATGTAGACTGTACTGGTACAGGGTTAACTGAAGTACCCACCAACATTCCCGCAAATACGTGTTACTTGTAAGTAACTGTTTAAAAGTATTCTTACATGTAAGTAGAACAAAAGTAGTAGATGTATTTTTGTGGGTTACTTTTGATCTTATTTTTTAAATTCAAAGTGATGTTAATTCATAATAGAAATCAGTTAATTTAACATGATGATTATATTGTGATTAAAAACTTGAAAAATGAAACATAAATAAAAGGTGTCTTAAAAATGAGTTTATTTTAATTAACATAATGATAATATTGTGATTGAAAACTTGAAATAAAACATAAATCAAAGTTTTTTTTTAAATATGACGATAATGTAATCTGCTAGTATGGGAAAGTTCATAAAGCATAAATATCAGTTTATGTATATTAAGGTATATTAGCAATAAAGTTAATGTTAATTTCTATTATATGGTACTGATGATAAGATATTTTAAAAATAAGAATATTATAATAATGTAAAGGTTTGTTCATAAAATCATGTGTTATGGAGGTTCTACTGTGAATGGATTTACTCTTAGAAGAGTTATAAGATTAGGAATATAAAAATGGAATGGAAAAGATATGACTCTCAACTCTTTTTTTTTTTTGTACATGCTTCTCGTTATTATGAGACGCCCTTCACCTGGAATGTTAATGGGGATCTTGTTTTCAATAAATGTGAAATGAGATCGTTTCACAAAAGTTCAACATAACATTATTAAGAACAATTATTTCATATTTCAATATCTCTTGGTGGCATCAGTAGATGCATCATTAGATGCATTAGATGTCCCATAACGATCTCTGGTGATGTTAATATCCCAATTCAAATATTCCTCAATAATATCTATAAGAGTCGGACCTGTAACAATCAATACAAACATTAACTTTAAGGATTAATGCTGACTTTACATTCCTTGTAAAAGTTTTTATTGACTTTAACTATATTTTGAAAAAAAAATCATTTAAAAAAATGATGCCTCGACCAATTACAGGCTAAAAACCGTAGCAAGATTCCATTGATAAATTTCTGATAACTAATAAATAAGTATCATTGATTAAGAATCATAATGATTGCGATCATAATTTCGAATACGATAATAAATTCTTCTTGCATAAACTTTGTTTATATTAGAAAATGAAAAAAAATCAATTTAAGGTAATGAACGGCAATAAAGGTAAAATAATCATTGTAAATAATAGCTTTTTTGAGCATAGCAAACATTTATTTTGAATACATCAGAGGTGATATCTTAGTCTTAATAGTACGATGGAGGTGTTTAAACATTTAATCCATTATTTTGCTTTGAGATCAATCTGCGCAGAATACAGTCTTGAATTTTTTTTTTGTACATTTTATTACTATTCGAAGATTTTCCACAAGAAATTTAATTTTATCAAGTAAATTAATATTTTTTTTAATTCTTGAAGAGCCCCCTCAACAGTCATCCACGTTTGCCATTATCGTGAGTCAAATTAAAGTATGATGATTGAGCTTCAATTTCTAAAGTGAATTAATCAAAATATCAGGAAATCTCCTTTGACAAATATTATTAATTCACTAAACAAAACAATTAATGTTATAAGGGCATTAAATTCTAGAAAAATCATAGGCGGAATCAGGTGCCATAGAGTAGTAAGCATATCGTCTTGACTGGTCAGGACCGCCATCAGCCCTATCTATAGATCGGTAATGACTGTTATTAGCATATTGCACTTCTCCGAATTGTACAGGTTATATACTCACCGTCAATGAAAACGGAACACTCTACTATTAGGGTGAAAAATTATATACGAGATATAACTATGTACCAAACAAGATAGGACATTTTTTGCTTTGCCAAATCAGTTATTTGATGTTTGAATGGTTTTCATGCCATTACCGAAAGTTGATTTTTTAGCCCTCTTAACATATAACATTTAGATAAAACACCCCCCTCCCCCCTTCCGACCATTTAATCAAAACATGCTAGTCCGCCATGTACAACATACATGTACGCAGTCCGATTTCTACCGTGCATTAGATTTATCAATGTCTTTATCTGAGCGAAATAAATATTCTTGGGCATTTTTAATTGCCTTTTGTTCAGATACTGCGGTCGAATTTTCTCTAACTTGGCGTAGTGTAGTAACTCTTGGACTTCCAGTCAAGAAATTGTTATTTATGCTTATGAAACACATGAGCCTGATGAGCCGTTGTATAGTGTACATTTGCATCTGCAACTCTTTTTTTCTTTACTTTGAGAATCTCCAGCATTAGCAATGAAAATCAGTCATTTTGAGGAAATATAGGCATCACATCCGGTAAAGAAAGAAGGATTTTTTTCCCGGGATTTTAGAACAATACTTGTGATAAACAGCCGTAAAACCTTGAAAACCCAAAATATTGTTAAAACTTTTATTAAAAAATGCAAAAATTTGATTTCTGTTCAGAGGGCTAAAAAGCAACTTCCGGTAGAGGAAAGAAGTTCATTCAACCGTTAAATAACTGATATGGCAAAGTAAAAGATTTCCTAATTTTTTTTTTGGTATATAGTTATAACCCGTATATATAAAGGATGGTGAAGAGAAACCGATACATTTGTGACCACGTAGTTTGGGTCAAAAGCATTATATTTCGTTGATCGGGAAAGAGGGGATGTTGGCAGGGAAAATGAGTGGCGCCGTTAGCCGGAAGTAGTAAAAGCCGTATTCCTAGGACTCTTCCCGACTGCACATATTAGAAATCCAAAGTAACGGGTGATTAAGTTTCCGAATTTATTGATAAATGCATGTAATTAAATGATGAACAACAATTTTAACATTCAAGAAATACAAATGGGGAACACAGACGGAAGTGGCCAGTAATGCGTCGGGATTCCGAACTGCTAGGTAAAATTTGACAATCGTATTTATGGGAAAATGAACAATGAGTTAAAAATGACAGGTGTTGACAATGTAAAAAAGTGATACAGTGAACAATTAAGGAAATGTTTTCATGACATGGACATAAAGAAAGCCGATAATTAAATAATTACAAGTTGGTTGGAAAAGTGATTAAAAGGTCCTTGGGTATAAATACTCTGTCCCTTTGGTATCCGACAAGTGTCACTGCTGAGAAATCATTCGGAAGGAAAAGTTTTCGAACTTGTAATGTAAAGAAAAAAGATAAACTATGGTTTAACAGTAACTGTAAAACAGCAAGGAGAAAATTTCATTTAGCGAAGCGCATAAATAACGCAAATAAAACGAGTGAAAATAAAGTCTAAAGAAAGCAAGTTAATACTACAAAAAGGTAATGGATAACTCAATAAAACAATACAGAAAAGACTTATCGCAGAAACTTATGAAATTACGTACAACAAATACAAAAGAATATTGGAACATTCTTAACAGTACAAAAAGATCAGAAAAAAGCTCTGCGGATTTAGACTCGATGTTTAATTATTTTAGAGAAATGAATGAAACAAGCAATACTGAATTTACTGAGGTTAATTGGCCTAACTATTTACATGTAGAAAATTACAATAATAATGAGCTGTTAGACTATCCAATTACCAGGGAGGAAATTTCATTAGCTGTCAATGATTTGAAGAACAGTAAGGTCCTGGTCTTTGATAATATTTAAATGAGCACATAAGAACAACTTTGCCATTATTTTACTTTTTTCAATCTTATTTTTGAAACTGGTATCGTACCAGAAAACTGGTTTATTGGTATCCTGAAACCAATCTACAAAAATAAGGGTGACCCAACGCATCCTGAAAATTACCCTTTTAAGCTGTTTAGGTAAAGTTTTTACAAGGATATTAGGTAGCCGTTTAGAAAATTATGCAGAAGAAGTTATGCCTATTAAAGAAAGTCAGACTGGGTTCAGAAAAGGTTACTCTACTTTAGACAATATCCTATTATTACAATTTTATCTCAGACATTTATCAACAGCAAAAGAAAATTGTTTTGTGCGTTTATAGACTTTAAACAAGCGTTTGATACAGTCTGGCGTGAGGGACTTTGGTGCAAAATTCTTAGAAGTGGGGTCAATGGTAAATGTTTTACTTTTATTAAAAATATGTATCGTGGTATAAAATATAAAATACACATGAATGGTCTGTAATCTGATTTTTTTAATTGTAATGTTGGTGTACGACAGGGTGAAAACATATCGCCTTTTTTATTTTCATTATATATATGACTTGGAAGATTTTTTGACAGAAAAGAATATTGTTGGTTTTTCTAATAAACAACTTTATCAAACAAATATAACAAAATATAAAACAAAATAAAGTTTTCTAATATTAGCAAAGGTATACAGGATGAGTTGTTTTTGTATATGAAAATGTTTATCTTATTTTATGCGGATGATACTGTAATTTTTGCCGAAACTGCTGAAGATCTTTGGAGAGCATTAAATGAATTTTACAAATATTGTGAAGAATGGAAATTATGTGTGAATATCAAGAAAACAAAGATACTTATTTTTTCAAAGGGTAGACAGCCAAAGAATATTTTTACATATAATGGCAGTATCATAGAAGTAGCCAAGGATATTTTAATTATTTAGGGATTGTATTTTCTCGTACAGGCTCATTATGTAAAGCAAGAAAACACCTATGTGAACAAGTACAAAAGGCAATGTATGGTGTGATACGTAAATTAGGCAGTTTAATCTTCCCTTCAAATGTCAATTAGATTTGTTTGATAAAGTAGTTTAACCAGTAATGTTATATGGCTGTGAATTATGGGGGTATGAAAATAACTAAATTATTGAACGAGTACATTTACGTTATTTAAAACATATATTGAATTTGAAAAGTAGCACTCCGAGTTATATGATTTATGGAGAAACTGGTAGGTTTCCATTACACATAAATATTTACTCAAGAATGATAAAATATTGGGCAAACCTTGTGAAGGGAAAAGAAAACAAATTGTGTAGAATAGTATATATGTATTTACGTAAACAAATTCATGGATATCATTTGTACAAAAGATTTTTGATAGATGTGCTTTATCAAATATATGGTATGAGCACGAACATTATTTCTATAATGTAGAATGGATAACTGCTACAGTCGAACAAAGATTAAAAGATCAATATATTCAAAAGTGGAATAGTGAAGTTCAAGAATCTTCAAAAAGTTTGAATTATAGAATTTTTAAAACCAATTTTGAGTGCGAAAATATTTAACAATGTTATCATTTAAATTTAGAAAAAAAACTTTTGTTAAGTTTAGAACCACAAATCACCACCTCCCAATTGAAACAGGTAGATGTAATGGTACTCAAAGAAATGAAAGAGTTTGTAGCTTATGCAGTAGTAACCAGATAGGAGATGAGTATCATTATATTTTAGAATGTTGTGCTTTAAACCAACTAAGAAAAGTTAATTTGAACCAAAAATTTTGTTCTTATCCAAATATCATCAAGTTTCGTGAAATCATGTGCCAAAATGATGTTGATTTTTTGAAACAATTATGTACATTTATTTCTAAAATTAATAGTATTGTCTTTTCTCCTTAATTATCACCTTCTGCTTGGCCCACTGTATTATATGTATATATGTTTTATATGTTTTTGTACCTCATGTACCATTTACATGGTTTTGAGAGAATAAATTGAATTCAATTGAATTGAAGTAATTAAATAAAGGATTAGAAATTACACATTAGAAATATTTGTAGAAATGCAAACTTAAAAATAAAATAATGTTACACAATAAAATTTAACACTAAAACAAAAATTAAATATAGCATTCAGAGTCCAAAATAAATTATAAGAAAAACAGTCAATTTCACACGGTGATACATTCAACAAATTGATTCTAATTACGATCATGTTAATTATTACGACTATTGCAATGATAGGATAATTAGAAAACTTCGTAAAGAAAACGGAAAGATTGCAGCTTGTCATATTAACAAAAGAAATTATTGCACATCAGATCATAAAACAAAATTTTTTACATATAATCTGTCTAAGATAAAGAAAACTTGTTTCTTGCTTTATGGAAAACAAAGTAAAACATAAATATTCGCCATTTTCATCAAAATGACTTTTTCAATTACATTCAATTACTTTATATAATATACATTCTACTGTCTTTTATTTAATTGCAAAAGATATCCCCAGTCATTCAATTATACAGAAGACAGTTTATTTTATAATTATAATATAGTTTCTTTCTAATCATTACATAAAATTTGATTTTTTTATGTTTATCTAAATTTTGCACCACCATTCTTTAATAGGTCTATTCAGCTATGAAACACACATAATTTATTACATTTCAATCTCTGTTTTTTTCATCAACGTAGAATAAGAATGTGTGTGTCAAGAAACAAACAACAAATCTCCCGGAAGTGATCATATTCTAAATGAACATATTAGTACCACCATTTGTTCCCGTCTATATAGAGAAATTATTTAATCTTATCTTTGACTCTGGGATAGTACCGTAAAATTGGCTAATAGGCATTGTAAAACCTATTTATAAAAATAAAGGAGATCCAACTCAACCTGAGAACTATCGCCCGATCACGTTATTCAGCTGCCTAGGGAAACTCATTACGAGTATTTTGAAAAAACGATTAGAAATCTATGCAGAAAATATCAGTCTGATAAATGAGAGTCAAACAGGTTTCAGAAAGGGATATTCTACTTTAGACAATGTATTGATTTTGCATTTTCTGTCACGAGCCCTTATAAATAGCAAAAAAGGTTATACTGTGCGTTCATCGATTTTTAACAGGCTTTTGATACTGTATGGAGAGACGGTCTTTTGAACAAATTATTTTCAAACGGTGTTAGTGGGAAGTGTTTCAACTATATTAGAAATATGTATGCAGGCATAAAATCAAGAATTAACGTGAATGTTGTGTCTTCTGAATTCTTCAACTGCAATGTCGGGGTTAGACAAGGTGAAAATCTTTCACCTTTTTTGTTTTCATTGTATATCAATGACTTAGAAAATTACCTTACAGAAAAGAATGTAAATGGTTTAGAGAATTTGTCAAAAGAAATCGAGATGATCATACCATTTTTATCAAGCTGTTTATTTTATTTTATGCTGATGATACAATTATTTTAGCTGAAACCGCAAATGCTTTACAACATGCATTGAATGAATTTTCTGTATATTGCAAAACGTGGAAACTCCATGTTAATGTTAAGAAAATAAAAATTGTCATTTTCTCAAAAGGACGACCCCCCCCCCCCCCCCCCCAAAGTACATTTAAATACAATGACGATGTTTTGAGACTGTTTAAGAATTCAATTACCTAGGTATTTTATTCTCAAGATTAGAGTCTTTTTCAAAGGCCAAGAAACACTTATGTAACCAAACACAAAAAAGCAATGTACGGCATTATAAGAAAAATCCGTTTATATAATCTATATCTGGACTGTCAGCTAGATCTTTTTTATAAAGTTGTTGTTCCTGTTTTGTTATATGGATGTGAAATATGGGAATTTGAAAATATTGATATTATCGAACTTCTACATTTAAGATTTTTGAAATATATTTTTAGCTAAAAATCTAGTACACCGAGTTTTATGGTATACGGTGAAACTGGACGTTACCCGATGCATGTGCGCATTTATGCAAGAATGATATCTTATTGGGGAAAATTGATACATGGAAATGATAATATGATCTGTAGAATTATTTATTTATATCTCTATAATAAATACACTAAAATTGGGATTAGTAATCCATGGATATCTTTCATACAGAATATTCTTAATACAACGGGGCTCTGTAATATTTGGACTAATCAAAATATTCATAGTGTTAAATGGATTGCAACCACAATAAACCAAAAGCTCAAAGACCAGTTTTTACAGAAATGGTATAGTGATATGAATAATTTCAGTAAAGGCATTACATATAGAATTTTTGAAACAAAGTTTGAATGTGAGAAATATTTAACTATTTTACTAGGGATGTCAACGAATATTCGAATATTCGAATATTCATTCGATGAATTGATATTCGAATATAAATTTATGATTCGAATATTCGGATTTTAAGTATACAAGAATCAGAAAGAAAAAAAATCTGGCAAAAACTGAAGTTTTTTTTTTAGAAATTGAATCAAATTCTTATCGTTGACCAACAATAAGATTTTATTTAAAACAAAATTAAAAGACACTCCTCTTAAATTACCTTAAAGATGTGAAGAGTGTATCTATTAAAATGATAAAAAAATATTCATTTGATCATTTAATTAGAGGTATAGCAGTGTCCAGTACTTAGACATAATTTGTATTGTTGAAAGGCCACATCTTTTAAGTAACACACATGGATCCCTTGTTTATGATTGTATACATCAATTAAAATCATTATCAGGAAATTAATTAGCTTAGAGTAATTGCTTTTAATGTTTCTCCATTAGATAATTGTTCTGTGTGGTATAAATCTGTAGGGTTATCAGTGTACACTTTGGTAAGATGATTAATTAATCTGGAACTTATTAGAAGAATCTTTTGAATTTTCGGGGAAAATTTTTTTTTATTATATTTTGGACGTAAACTCTTCATATATTCTGTAAAATATTTTAAGAATAAACATGTATTCATAGTGCATTTACAAAACTCTACATGAAATTTTATTCCAAAATAATGACATAAAACGTATATTGCTTAACAAAATAGTGAAGATGTATACATATTATAATGCAAGATGTATTTATTTTATCGAATATTCGAATATATTCGAATACTACTATCGAATATTCGAATATCAGTTATTGACAATTTTGACATCCCTATATTTTACCAAGAAAATTTAGAAATATATTTTTCAAAATTCAGAACAAGTAACCATCGTCTTCCAATAGAGATGGGTAGATGGAATAATGTTGAAAGAAATGAAAGAGTGTGCAATTTATGTAATAATAATCAGATAGGACACGAATTCCATTATTTACTGGAATGCAATGCATTAAATAGTACCCAAAAGATTTTTTGTTGCAGAAATACTATGTACATCCAAATAATATAATAAAATTTTGTAACTTGATGACAAGTACAGATCCATCATTTTTACGACAATTGTGTTTATTTATTACAAAATTTTTTTACTCTGTTCTCCCGTAATTTCTGCTCGTCCATAACTATTGTAAATATGTATATATGTACTTCTTGTACTATGTATATGGTTTTTTGAGAGAATAAATGAATGTAAGAAAAAAAAGATAAGGAATGTGTGTGTCAATAATGAAGTTCTCTCTTGTTGGTATTAAGAGATGATTGCCCTCCAGATCACAGCTGTAAATTGCAATCAAAACAAATCAACCCCTCTAAAGACATATTCATTCCATGATTATGATGACAAAGCCAATGCATGGGGATAATTATTTCAATTAAAAATGCTCCGCTAGTTTGAGAAAAGAAAAACTTTTCAATTTGATAATTATTTTAACATCTAAACAGAATTTTATGAATTAAATTTGTATATGAAAAAGAGATGATTTGTATTACATGTAGTTATACATGTGTATGAATATGAAGTAAAAATGTTCAATAAGTAGCAATTTAGGATGTTAAAATTACCTTTAAAATAAATATTTAATTTGAGGTGTTATAGTTGCGACTTATTTTTTCTCTATTAAAAACCCCTGTTAATCAAATATCATAACCCATGCAATTTGCGTGCATGTTGGTTTTGTGTGGAGGCAATTGCCTCAAACTGATCTTGAATAGTTCTTTACTCTTTTGCAAATAAAAGTTATGATTTAAACCACAAAGATACACAATGCCTGCTAGCATATTATTTCTTGTATTGTTTGTGCAGAGGCTGCACTTATATACAAGTGAATGATCCCTGTTCTGTATATTCATATGATTATAAAAAATTTCAAAATATAAAAAATGTAATTTGTAATTTAATTAATTACTTTTGTAAAGTAATTGTAATTTAATTAATTACATGTCTTAGAACGCCTGTAATTTAATTGTAATTTAATTGAAGAAAAAGTCAAAGTAATTGTAATTTAATTAATTACTTTTTAAAGTAATTGACCCCACCCCTGGTATACGGTGCTATTGAGCCAAAATCTTAACACAGAGTAAAGTCTATTAAGACAAAATACATGTATGAACTACGGAGTAAAAGTTTTCTATGTACAGTCTGCTACGACGAACACTTATCTATGGGGTAATATTCCTCCAGAAGGCTAATAATACACAGTTCTACTAAGTCTGAGCCACAGAGTAATATTCCTCTATGTAAAGTACTACTACGACGAAAATTTATCGACGGGGTATTAATCCTCTAGAGGATCATTTACAATTCTTAGAGGGAAAAAAACATATCTTCGAAATACTAATAATATTTTTCTGGAGGATTGCAATTCTGATTAAACAAAAAATAATTACGTTATTATATTCAACTGAAAGACTGAGGAGTTTTAAAAAGACAAAATTTTATCCAAGAAGTAATATTCCTCTTAAAGACTATTTAATTCTAATAAAACAAAATATCTACGGAGTTATAATCCTCAAAAGGGCTATGTACGACACAAATAAAACAAAATCTTTTCTACATGATCTACAAAACAAAAATTAACTACAGAGTAAATAATATAGTTAAGAGAATTTGTGTAGTTCTAAAAAGACATCTAGAATGCAAGGTGAAAACTCAGCAAAAGTGGAGGTCTTTCCTATATAGTAATATTCCTTCAGAAAGTTATGTATGCCAATTCTATGAAGGAAAAATTGAACTAGCTTAAGAGGTTGTACAGGTCTAATATAAGAAAATCTGAACTACGGAGTATAATTACTTTCTAAACTTATGTACTTCAATCTCTAAAAAGACAATATCTGAACTACGGAGTAATATTCCTGTAGGAGGCTATGTAAATCTCTAAAAAGACAAAATCTGAACTACGGAGGAATATTCCTCTAGAGGTCTATGTAGTATTTCTAATAGCCAATAGGGGAAAATCTGAACTACGGGGGAATATTCCTCTATGAAGCTATGTACGTTTCTACTAGGGCAAAATCTGAACTACGGAGTTAAATTCCTCTTGAAGGCTAAACGTAGTAATCTTTAATTATATACCCATCAATTTCCTTGTTTTTGTTACTGTTAATTTTACAGAGTTTGATCCGATTTTCCGGATCACCACACTGTGGTTTTCTGAATCCATATCACCACTCTCTGAAACTGATGACGTAGTACGCATAAACATGACGTTATTTTTCTTGCGCGTTAAAAAGTCCCTTGTTATTATGCTTTGTTTTTATGGATAACTATTATACAATTGATCTCTAAAGTTTTATTCTGCTATATTTAGCTAGTTATAAGGGGGTATATAATAAATGTATTATTATAACAGTAACTTGATCCGAAGAGCCGTATCACGTCTCGTTGACAGGCGCGGATCATCAGATCACACTCGACGCTTCGCGTCTCGTGAGATCTGATGATACGCGCCTGTCAACTCGAAGTGATACGACCCTTCGGATCAAGTTACTGTTATAATAATATATATTTATTATATACCTAATGTGTATCACTCAATTTTACTGTTGATTTTATGAAATCACGTGACGTCCTGATCCGTCTTTTCGGATCACCACACTGTGATTTTCTGAATCCATATCACCACTCTCTGAAACTGATGACGTAGTACGCAGAAACATGACGTTATTTTTCTTGCGCGTTAAAAAGTCCCTTGTTATTATGCTTTGTTTTTATGGATAAATGTTATGCAATTGATCTCTCAAGTTTTCTTTTGCTATGTTTTGCTTGTTATGAGGGGGTATATAATAAATTTATCATTATAACAGTAACAGTAACTTGAGCCGTATCACTTCTCGTTGACAGGCGCGGATCATCAGATCAAACTCGACGCTCCGAGGGCAGTAAAAAAAATCTAGATATCTGGAGATTTGAGATATTCGGGTTAATATTCTTGAAATTTAAGGGGTTGAGATAATGAATTTGACATATCTATGATATTCGAGATATCATTTTTCCAAATACCAAGTTCTATTTTATATCCACACCTTCACTTTCTTTAACTTAAACTCAAAGCGATCTGATAAAAACAATATTGAAACAATTTTGGGAGTTTTTAGTTGAAAACTTCGGCAGCTCACAATAAGAATACTTTCAAATGTTTACAGCAGAACACAAAACAAATAAAATAGAACACGCTTTGTACAATAATTAGATAAAATGTGTTTTACAATAATTTGTTTCAAGCAAATATCAGGACAATTTATAAAAAAAATATTTTGATTACTTTACAAAACAAGCTTAGAGAAAAAAAACTAACTGTATCTCTTTCTCAAGAAAGAAAGATTTTAAAAGTTGTTCAACAGATACTAATGTGCTTACAGTAGAACGTATCAATGTTGATAAATAGATACTAGTACTTAAAGGCAGAGATTTTTAGAACCGCCTTCAAAAATACCTGGTCTGGGTAGCCCTGTCAATCAAGTGCATGAAGGTCCATCATTGGATGCTGGGACTTGATTGACAGTTACTTACTGGTCCCTGTGTATACTCTGTACACCTTGTAAGGGACTCGTGGTGACTTCAAATTAACTTTTGATCCTTTGATGTTTACCGAACATGGTATTATAAAGAACTGCATTACTACACTATGAAAAAGTTTTGCTAATGATGATATATATGAATTAAAGATGCCTTTAGTATTTAAAAGGATTATAATATAATATACATGTACATTTTTCAAACAATATTTTTAAAATTTTTTCCAATGAAATTTTGATTTTAATTTTAATATGCTAAACCGTAATGGTAAAGTGGAAATGTTATTGATTAAGATTAGAGCAGCACTGTGTGAATTTAAGTAATTAATTTGGAAAATATTCATAAATGTTTCTAATCATGGGCTGTTTATATTTTCCTTTGTTATTCAGATTTCATTTAGAAGAATAAAATTTACAAGCAATCTTATTGTGACAAAGCATTTAAGTTAATAAGATTACGATAACATGGATAAACCTAAAAAAAGATTAATTACATTAATGAAATGTAGTTAACTTGATTTTCTTTTTTATTCGATCGGTCCCTTCCCTGGGGATAAAACAGAATTAATTCTAATTTGGTTGTTACTGGCGGTTTTTGGAATTAATTAACACATACAATAACATCTAAAATAATCTTTATTTTAATATTTGAATTCATATTATTATATCATAATTTTTTTTGTTGTTGTTGGGGGGGGGGGGGTTCAAATATTCAAAAAAAAATCAATATAGGCTTTCTTTACAACTTTTCACTTCTAATTTAAAATTGTCTCAAAATCCCCAACACAAGTAAAGTTTGACACCTGGGGTATTTCTCTGTGTATTAAATCTCTTCCTGTGTATAGGGATTAGGAGACAGATGACCACGGGTCGACTGCTAGCCCCTAAGGCATTCACACCTGTACAAAATAAGCCCCTCCCTCACCTGGAATTTACCACCCGGTAAAAAATCTCTGCCTTTAATGTCCTTTGTTAAACAAGTATGCATTTTGAAATCAATTAATTATGACTTTAATTTTAAAAAAAAGCAAAAAAACAAAACAACAAAACCATCCCAGGTGATACGCTACCCCATCCGAACAAAATCCAAAATCCCTGGACAAAAAGTTTGGATTATTGTTTTTTAATATATATCTATTGTGTATCACTCAATTTTACTGTTGATTTTACGCTATCACGTGACATCGTGATCAAACTTTCCGGATCACCACACTGTGGTTTTCTGAATCCAAATCAACACTCTCTGAAACTGAAGATATAGTAAGCAGACGCATGATATTTTTTCTTGTGTGTTAAAAAGTCCTTCGTTATCATGCTTTGTTTTATGGATAAATGTTATACAATTGATCTCTTAGGTTTTCTTTTGCTCTATTTTGCTATTTATTATGAGGTATAAAATACATCTATCATTTTAAGAGTGATTTAATCCGAAGAGCCGTAGCCCGTCTCGTTGACAGGCGCAGATCATCAGATCAAATCTGACACTTCACGTCTCGTTAGATCTGATGATCCGAGCATATCAACTCGACGTGGTACGACCCTTCGGATCAAGTTACTGATATAGAAATACATATTTATATAAACCTACTGTGTTCCTTACAAAGCATATTGTTATGTTCTGATGAATACATATACCATGTTCCGACAAGAGATGCATACTCAGCACTCAGGGTCATTGGGCAGTAAAGGTTCTTAAGCGTGCTAAAGCCTAAGTGACACAGGGCCTCGGTTCATATTCTTTTGCAAAGGACCTGCAGCTTTCACTTTAAAGTTTCGAGCACTTTGCGATAGAATAGTTGCCACTTATTTTTACTTAGTACTTAAGTAAGTTGCTGCCGAGATTTGAAAGCACAAGTTTCCAAAGATGGTGCAATTAAATTATTTATCCATACGTGAGGATCCATTGATACTTTAATTGACATACGATTCTTCCACCGCCTGAAACGTTTCAAAAAGAGAAAATCAAAATCAAATACAGAAAATGATTATTAATGTTAATCGTCAAAATACTACTGGAATATTTGTAGATGATTCACTAAAACAATTTTACGGAATAATTTTCAGAGATCTTCAAGTGAATCAGATAACAACACTGGGAGACAACGCCTTCGACGGTTTGTCAAATTTAAAGTCACTGTAAGTATATAGAAATATAATAATGAGAGTCTGTTGTATACAGATATTTTATACCCAAAAAAGTATCATGCAAGAATTGGAAAGTCTCACCCAGTAATTTATACATGTGTACAATTAAAAATACACAGTTCGATTTAAATTTTTGTTGAGATGAGAACTGGCATTTTTCTTCTTTCATATCATGAAATGTTAGAAATTATAATATCTGAAAATACTTATTTGAACAATTTCATATTAGAAGTACCTAAATTAAAAATGAAGACAGAGTACTCGTACATACAAAATTTATTTATATATAAATTGTCCGTGTATTTAAATAATTACTATAGATAAAAGTGGCATATGATTAGACCAAAGAGCATCATCTATAAATATTTTCTCTTTCGATTGGCCCTTAAGTACAAGAAAAAACAAGCTAGTTAAGTTAAGTTATTCGCTGTTGAATTTTTAAGAAAGTAATTACTCTCAAGTCACGACAGGATAGTGAACGGACGACTTAGATCGCCACATCAATCATAAGACGTAAAAATTGGTAGTTTGTCAAGCGACTTGAATTAAAAATGAAAGCCAAAGGTCTTTAGGGTTGGATGTTAAAAACAAGCTTCCTTTTTATTGTTTCGATCGATATTCCAGCTTTTTTCTTGAAAAAATCTGAGTCCGAAAATACCATGAATGTTCTCAATTGGAAACCCCAGCGTCGTCTTAACATCAACTTTTCAGAGTTGAACACGTTTTACAAATCTAAAAAATGACCCTATAACATTATTCATAAAGTATAACTATAGTCTAAGATAGGTCATTACATTGCCAAAATTAATACAAACTGAAGGATTAAAAAAAAAAATTTAATTCGTAAGATGATTTTCTTTCAAGGTTTTCAAAGGAACATATGGCATTCCCCTCTGATATAACCCCGAGATAATAAAACATTCAAATAAAATGTGAAGTAAAGAAACAGTAATCATACCTAAAAATCAAATGAGATAACATATATTACGAACATAGACAAAACATAGCGAACAGAACTAGGATTAAACGCAAAGGTAGAGTTAGCGTCTATTTTTCAAAAATACAACGTTGGCTATTTCTTTAAATTTCTGTTAGAAATGGCAATTTTCCTTGTTAAATATTTTGCAGTACTTGTAGGTTGTGGAACGATCAATTTCATTATCTAGACCATTTTCAATATCCTCCTCGTGGGAAATAAATTAGACATTACATACATGCTTACATATAAAAAAAAATATACAGGTCTTTTTTTCATATTACAATTACGCTTATGAAGATAACGATCAGTTTTTAATATCAAAAATTCACTTTAAAAAATATAAAATAGGAACAGACAAAAAATTAGAGTGAAACATCTTTCTGATCTCTCTTGAATGGTAGATTCAAATATATATTTTAATTCATGATGTTTTTTTTTTATTTTAAACAGTGATTTTTATAGCGACTAGAGGAGTATAATAAGAATTCACAAAACTTAATAAAGCATACGGTTTTTGCAGACCCATCCAATGCTTTGTAAATGAAATTTATATTCATCTGAGTGGGAGTCCAGTGCAAATTAAATAGTTACTTACTTTCTGAAAATTAAGTTAAAACTCAACTGATTTTCAATCTAATGTAGAAAAAAGAAACTCTGTATTTTGTAGACTAATACTTTATTAATAATCGAAGGAATATAAATTTCTTTCTTGTGAGTTTTAGTGTAAAGTACAATAAGATGCTTATGTACTTGTTATTGGAAACAATTGTACGTTTCATATTCAATGCCTGTAGAAAAGATACTTGTATGAATTATGTTAAATGAAACAAATTTATTTTGTAAATTTCAAGAATCTGTTTTAGGCATTTAGGTCTCAACAAAATAACCAATATTCAGACCAATACCTTTAACGGTTTGCCCAATTTACAGGAACTGTAAGTATATATATTTATCATCTGTAAGTATAATTATTATATTCATAATCTTCTCTGGGTACTTTGATCAATTACATGTTGATTATATAGGTTCCTGTCTAATTTGCTCATACGTCTGTTGTTTATTTTTGGCTAACATTTGGACATAATTACAATTCATAACGAGTAAAACATTTTCACTTAACCAACTGTATATTTTACACAATGGGACATTTCATTTTTTTTTCCAGTGTAGGGACGTTAATACGTACTCAGTATCACCCTTTATGTCTCTCTGAGTGAATAATAAAATTAGAATACATCTCTTGATACGATCGTTTTGTAACATCCATCATCATTTGGTGGTCAAACTCTAGTTTGTCTTTTATCATTTTGTCCGTAAACAGAAATTGATTAGTTATTCTAGAAAACCCAACATGTTGTACGAGGGCTGTATACTCCCTTTTTTCGTACAAATGTTAGTGCGAAATATCATTGAAATACTATTTATACAGGTATAAGCGACAAAAAGGTGTTTAAAAAACGATTAAATGCCAAACCAGAAATGAATTTTCCTGAACTTACTAAAGTACAAAACAATGTAGCTTAAACAATCGAAAGAATAAAAAATGAAAAGAAACGCTCATTGAAAGTTATTCGCAGAATAGGCTCTAGAAGTGCAAAGAGCTAAAGTTATCTGAATAAACGCTAAATCTACGTAATCATTGAATCTCCAAAAAGTCCCCGACCTGTTTGAATTGGCGGATGTTCACAAGTTTCATTGGATACATTTAAGGTAGGATTCTTCTCACACAAAACTGTATTTCTTGTATTAATTAATGAAATAATTAATGAAATTTTCACAGAATCATGAAGACAATATTACTAAATTTGGAATTTGTTTGATTAGTTTTGACAGTTTTATATTAGCATCAAGGTCAGGTCAAGGTCATAACCTTTTCCCTGGTCATTTAAGATAAAGATAATTGCATCCAATCATGAGGCTCTTCTATATCAAAAGATTAAATGTTTTTCTTTTTGCATAAAATGATATTACCATATAGGGTCTATAAGATGATATTTCCAAATTGACAGAAATAGTTTAACAAAAATGGATTTTGGCTAATCCGATTTTTTTTTTGTTTTTTTTTTTTTTTTTTTTTTTTTTTTTTTTTTTTTTTTTTTTTTGTTTTTGAATTTTTAGGATATTTAAGACATTTTCATATGCGCCCTATATATAACTTTTCCTTTTATTCACATATAGTAAAGCAGTCATATAGAGATACAAATGATACAAAACAAAAAGTTTTGACCGTTTAGTAAGAGAGTATTTGGTTTGTAGCCGTTTCCTCTCAGAGCATTTACTTCTGCTACTGTTGCTGTCTCAATCTCCTTCATTCTCTCCATTGACAATTCTGATGCTCTGCATATATCAAGACAGCTTTTTAGTGTTAGGTTCGATTCACTTAAATGTCTTTCAAGTAGGTGCAAGTCTCTAATTCCACAAACTATGTGGTCAAGGACTAACGACTCCTCTAAATCGTCAAAGCCACAATGTGCTGCTAAAAATCTTAAGTTCAATCACATTGTTAAGTTCAGTCAAGATTGTTTCCCCCTTTGTTGATTCTTTAAATAATTATAAACTTGCATCGTTCGACACTTTCGTTTTTCATAAGGTTACAATAGGCATCGAACTTCTCTATAATTACCTTCAAAGTTCTGTTTTCTTCAGCATCTGTAAACGTTATTGTGACATACACTTCTCTTCCACGCATTCCGATGAAGAATTTAAGCATTTTTACCTCCTGTTTCTCCTCTGATTCTGTCATAGCTAGGTCAACATAGAGCGAGAATTCTTCTTTGACTTTCCATTTTTTCCACGCCTGAACTAAGTCTGTAGCATAGAAATTCAGCCTTTCCGGAGCTTTCAATTTATCCATGGCTGGGTATCGCAAAATGTGAGGTTCTTTAGATTATACATGTAACCCTATCAACAGAGATACAAATGAACAACCACGACAACCTGTAGACCTCAATCTACCAGATTCGAAAGTAGATGCCAATAACCGAAACAATGACAAATCCGACAAATCGAAGGAGTCTGCTCAAGCACGCGAATCAAAATTATCCGATGAATTTGTGAATATCCGCAAATGCAAACAGGTCTTCATATTCCGTAAGAAACCAGATCGGGAAGGGTTGTGAAATTGCCATCAAAATACAATTACTTTGTATGAACTTGACACTGCCATGGTCTTAAATGCACATATGAACTTTTGTTATGCAAGCTACTAAATGTTCATTTACTTTAAAGACAATTCCTATCTCAAATACACTCTAGTAATATGTAAATTTTGTTAGAATCAATTGTACTCAAGAAACATTCTAGTTGTATGTCAATTCATTTTAATATCAGATAAAGTTTGAAATATGTTCTAGTCAAGTTTCACTTTATTTCTAAAAGAAAGAGGGATGCTAAGTATTTATTAATCTCAATATTTGCACGACCTTCTTTATCCGTCTATAAGATTTCATGTACAACTTGTCTATTGTGTTCTTTATGTGTTGACTTCCGGCTTAATAAATGTTCTACCGTTTATCCTGAGTCTCTATCCTGCATCATCTGCCCCTAACAGGCACGACTATTATACATGGTGGCAGCGGTGGGAAAAGGAAAATTCACTTTATTAGAGTGACTATGTTCCAAGTTTCATAATCAATTTCATTTTAGTGGAATAAATTAAATGCCTGTAGAAAAGAGACTTGCATGGATTAAGTTAAATGAAACAAATTTACTTTGTAAACTTCAAAAATCTGTTTTGGTTGGCTAGGTTTCAACAAAATAACCATTATTCAGACAATTGCCTTCAATGGTTTGCCCAGTTAACAGGATCTGTAAGTATATATTCATCATCTTCTCTGAGTACTTATTAATTACGATTAAAAAGGCATATTGTTACGTGTAAATGTGCCGACCTTGGTAAAAAAAAACAGGATGAATCAAAAACTAGAGAAAGTCAAAGAAAGAATAAAGAATAGTTGAGAAAGGGGAAAGATATAAGCATATCGTTTTCCGTAAATACTAGTACATGTAGATGAAATCATTTATTTGCAGGTTAAATTTCACTTTTACACACCGCGGTCCATCGAATCCAGCTTTACTTATAAATGCGCGTGCTTCCGAGTATATATAGAGCATATTTCTGATCATTGCTAAAGGATGACGTTTACTCAGATTTCAGAAATCAGAGAGAAAATATTTTTAAGTATAATATATTAAATCAAAAATTGTCCTTAATGGATAAAATAACTAATTTTTATCTCAATATCAATTTAAAAATTTAATTTGTAAGTACTTGAAGAAAATATACAGGAACAAAACTCAATGTATGGCTATGCAGAGGAAATTCGGACTAAATTTTTTATTTTTCATTTTTGTCGAAATTCTTATTTCTTGCAATATTAATCACAAAGTAAAGGTTACATGTATTTGCAAGTTTTACATGTGTTTAAGCTCATAAGATATTTCAAATAAATGAATGCTATGAAATAAAGAATTCGAAAACATGTACAAAAACCTCTGCAGTCAACTTATCTCAATAATTTGATCATTGACCCCATATAATATTGATAACATGGGGATGAGGTTAACAAAGGTAACCTGAGGCTATAATTGATTTAGAGTTCTTATCAGTCAGAGTTTTGCAATATTTGATTAAAAATAGGGAAAAAATATGAATATAACAGAGGAAATTCGGACTGTAATAGTCATTACGTTTATGGCCCAAACTCTACTCATTTCTTTATATGGAGCAATTCTGTTCGATTGCTATAAAATTTCATTATTTAAAGAGTTTTGTTGCTTGTAATATTTTGTGAGTGAAGAAATAAATGGTCATAGTGTGAAAATTGAGGTATTTCCCGAGAAATACTCAGGGGCCCCTAGCTTGAAAACAAGGTCATTGACCTAGTTACTTGAAAGTGAAATTAACACAAGAATCATAGGTGTACAATATGCAATAGATGGTTCTTCGTTCTTATCAGTGGAATTCTTAGTCATCTGAGTAAAGGTATACCTTAACATATTTAATTGGAAAACAAATCATATTTTTGTGTTAGAAATTTATTCAACTTAGATAGTACTCGAGTACAGAAGTTCTGCTCTCTCTCTCTCTCTCTCTCTCTCTCTCTCTCTCTCTCTCTCTCTCTCTCTCTCTCTCTCTCTCTCTCTCTCAAGATTGAAGTGTAGAAGGATGACAATAAATTACACAGATAAAACATGCTAAAATCTAGCAAACATGCAACAGAATGTTAGACAAACACTATCTTGTTTGAAAATCATACATTTATAAGCAAGGTTTTAGTGAAGACAATGATATTCCTTCAAAATTAGGCTGAATAAAACATGAAAGGCTATATAAATATTAGTACTGAATGTAGTGACTCGGTAATACTGACGTCATAAGCAAAGGGAGATAAGCCGCGTAATTTGAAGTTTATCTTTGCAGTCAAGTAACTTTTATCGACTCTGCTGCCTCCAACTTGCTTAAAAAACAAAAATGTAAATTCAAGCTTATTAATGTTGCTCAGATGAACTCATTTCCGAACACAACCGAAAATGTTCAGAACATTGTTTCGTATAACCTTTAAGAAAGAAATTTCCCGTTCAAATGTAATTGAAATCAATAAATGTTCACTCATATTCTAATTTTCAGAGTTATTTTTCTATATAGTAAAGTAACCAAAAAATCACCTTAGACACACCTACTAGAAATCAAGCACTCCTGAAAACAGTACAATAAAATGCTACAATACAAAACATATGATTAAAGGCCAAATATGGGATTTTAAAGGAAAGTACACAGCATATGAATAGTACATGATGGAGAAGATCAATTTTTATATACATGTAATACCCCATCCCCTTTTCCCTTATTTACACAAAATACACTTTTAGGGTGTTTGGAGCATTCAAATGGGGCTTATTTATGTTTTATTGTGAAATTTTTTTTATCAAAAAAATCTAAATTCTAAATGGCTCTGAGTTACGAGTTAATATAAAAAAAAATCAAAGCCCTTCACCGGTACATATTTATGGTAATGTCCCTATATGAGCAAAAGGACGTAAAACATTGGCATTAAAATGTTAGATTAAAACTGTTATGAAACATGGGGAAACAGACTACGTGACGTGTAACACATTGGTTGTAAGTTTATAAAAACCACTATCTTTTTAATTACTCAAATATTCAATATGTAATATTATGTTTTAATTTTTTTGTTTTAACCATAGGGACATGGAAAAAAATAAAATAACTGTACTAGACAAAAGATTTTTCAAAGATCTTCGAAAATTAGAAAGATTGTAAGTATACAGTTTGATTTCTATATATTTCAATTACTATAATGTGGCAAATATTTGCAATTATATTTCAGTGCTTCTGTAATCGAAGTTGCGGGACCATGCTGTTGATTGTGGTTCGTCTTATTGTCAGTCAGTTAATCTTTACGCAAAAAAATTTCTTGTCCCTATTTTTTTTAGTAGAACTTTCATATTTCACCTGTCTCTATCTAGAGATAAGATTTTTTGGTACCAACATGATATTTTGCTAGGACTGTCTTATTTCACCTGTGTCTATCTATAACGATCTTTTTTATCAATATGACCTTTTACTCTTAGAGAGTTTAACTTCCTTTTGCAAACTAATTAAATTTAATCCTGGAACGTTGGATCGGTTTGTACTAAAGCTTTTGTATTTAACAAAGATTATGTATATTATAAAAAAAGACCCTCAAATGTGTATGAATTTTTGTCTTTTTTTCCTTGACTTCACAGTTTGAAAAAAAACCTTTAAAATCCTTTGATTTTGGTCATAACTTATCAACAATTAGAACTATAGTTAGCATATTTCACTTATGTAGGAATTTATTGTGACAAGGATTTATCTTCGGTTTCAATATTTTATACCTTGATTTTGGAACACGATTTTTTCAAAACTTCGCTTACATTACAAATGATTTGGTTTATATCTCACATTTATACTTTTGTCAGGATTTTTTTTCTATTACCAATATATTTTTAACCATTGAACTAAGTATTGGATTTTCAGCTGCATTTATTCTTAAATGTGAGCTTTAAAAACGGACAAACGCTGTTTCAATTAGATTTCATGCAATACATTCATACTGAAACAAATAATGGTGACATATCCATGTTTTTTTTATTTTTATTTCTTCAAATCATTGAAGTTATTTTGCATAATAAATCCATTTTAGAGCAGTAGAAGACAACCCTCTACAATGTGATTGTATCTTAGCAGAATTTGTCATGTTTGCCGAATCAAGAAACTTGACATTGAAGTATCGCAAAGAACCGACCTGTTCAACTCCCAGTAATCTGACAGGAGTATTGTTGCGGGATCTCTCCTCAGAAGAAATGAATTGTGACGTCACTACAGCAACAACACCATTAAAGAAAATGACAAGTAAAAGATGATTTTCTAACACTGATTTGTATGCTTGTCCTCATAGACAACATATCCTATAATAGACACATAGACAACATATCCTATAATAGACATATAGACAGCATATCCTATAATACACATATAGACAACATATCCTAATAAAGACACAAAAACAACATATCATATGATAGACACATAGACAACATATCCTAAAATAGACACAAAGACAATATATCCTATAATAGACACATAGACAACATATCCTATAATAGACATATAGACAACATATCCTATAATAGACATATAGACAACATATCTTATAGTAGACACATAGACAACATATCCTATAGTAGACATATAGACAACATATCCTATAGTAGACACATAGACAACAAATCCTATAATAGACACATAGACAACGTATCATATAATAATCACATAGACAACATATCCTATATTATTATGCTTCCTGTCAGTTTGTCTCTATATAACCCAAACCCAAACCCCAACCCTACTATTCTCGCATAGTGTTCTAAGGATATATATAGCATAAGCATACTATGCCGAAATAGTGCACGGCTTCCATTTCTGAGGAAAATCCGACGACGCCCATACCGGGGAGCGAACTCACGACCCCGACGCGCTACCGATTACGCCACAGACGCCGTTATCTTTAGTATTGTACTATAATATATGAACTTAGTTTCAAATATTTTACACTCAAGATTAAAAATAAACAAAATAATTCTTCTAAAATAAATTCTTGCAACCCCCTTCCTTCATTCAAATAATATTCTCTAAAACTATCTGTAGATTATACCTAAAGCATGGAACGTTCAAAATTAAAGAAAAAGAAATTGACGTACATGTTGCATAAGGTGACGTCATAATAGAGTAGACGAATGTTACAGGTGATAGAACATTGGGAGAGAAGAAAATATTGCCGTTTCTACACAGTAACATCAGTCAGCATAATAATAAAAATAGTGTTGTGTTTTGCGTGTACTATGCCTAAATAGTAGTCAGGGTTTGACACATAGTGCACTCGCCTCTGGCTCGTGGACCATGTGTCAAACCCTGACCACTATTTAGGCATAGTGCACGCAAAACACAACACTATTATATAAATAGACACATAGACAACATATCCTGTAATAGACACATAGACAACATATCTTATAATGGACACATGGACAACATATCCCATAATAGACAAATGGAAAACATATCTTACAAAACACACCTCTTTTTGGACTGAACTGGAGTGGAAAGGTCGGGTAGGTTTACAACATAATGTAAGATTGAAGTTACAAATTAAGGAAGTGAAAGACAAGAATAAATTGAACTTGTATATAAACCTACTTTACTTCTGTATATTTGTAAATACTATAATTCCTAACGATTCTTAAAAAATTACAATTACCCGCTGAATAATATAGAAAAGAAACCAAGAAAGCTATTTCAAGTCGAGAGAGAGAGAGAGAGAGAGAGAGAGAGAGAGAGAGAGTTCCGTTAAATATTATTCAATCACATTAAACGTTTAATGGAAACGGTCGGTTTCGTTTTCACAAAGTGTGATAGATCAAAAATAAATTTAAATAAGAAATAAGGTATCATTTTTTGAGTTTTATTGGGATGTAAAACGGGTTGGTCACGTGATCAAATCCCATAAAGCCCGATGGGCTTTATGGAAGATTTAATCATGTGCCAACCCGTTTCACATCCCAATAAAACTCAAAAAAATGATACCTTTGTGGCAACGCACTTTGAAAAAATTACACACTTTGAAAAAAATTTTCAAAGTGCGTTAAAATTGGGACAAAATCAACGCACTTTAAAAATTTTTGTCAAATATTTTATCATGGAGATACTTAACGCACTTTGAAAAAAAAATCATATTTTAGTCATGGAAAGATTTTATTTGTTATTTATCTTTCAAAAAACTAAGCCTAAACCTAACCTTAAAAATGAATTGATTTACTCCCGTCGAAAAGAGGAGAAGACGGGTATAAGATCCCTCAGTCCAAATCTTTATCTTTCCAATACATAGGTGTCGGTAACAAAAGGGGGAGGGGAGCAATAAACCTAAAAAGGGTACGCTGCATTTTCAATAATTATACGATGTATACATCTTTCCAAAATAAGTGGGGGGCTTAGCCACCCATCCCTTCCCCTGGCCCTTCGCCCAGTCTCGATGTCTATGCTATACTCAAAGCATTCATATAATTATGTATTTACCCAACTGGTATGACGTTGAAAACTTTCAATAATAAATGAGTAAATTAAAACAGATGAAAACTAGAAATTTTAAAGTACGGTAAAACGTATGAGAGAGAAAGAATTTTCATAGTTTTGAACAATCAAATTGGCCCCTTTTTTATTATGATAAATGCTAAGTTGCTTGAAGCTTTCCTCTGTTAGTGCCCCCTATACAACTTTTCATCTACTTATCAAAGACTAGAATTAAAAAAAAAAAGAAGAAACGAATTAATGAACTTAAACAATTGTCACTCTTTTTTTTCAAGACCCTTTAATTTTCCCTTTTATTTTATCAAAACCTTAAATATTTAAAAGTCAATATCTCAGGTCCTACAGTGACTTTATTATTAAAAAGTTGTCAAATCAGGATCTGTTATTTATCATACCGATTATTTGACGGAATATTGATCAATCTTTACATTTTTTTTCAAAGTGCGTTAATATGGTTGATATTAACGCACTTTGAAAAAAAATTATTTTTTTTTCAAAGTGCGTTAGCTTGGTCCCAAATTTTAACGCACTTTGAAAATTTTTTTCAAAGTGCGTAATTTTTCAAAGTGCGTTGTAACATACCTTATTACTTATATTTACATTTGTGACTTATTCATACTTTAAATTTGCCTGATTGTGACTTTGAACGTGTAAAATGCATTATTTTTCAAATCCAACGGCATGTATGTAATCCACTGAACGCGCGTCGACCCTTTATGACGTCACTGAGAAATTACGTCGAACGTTTCTATGACCTCTTGACCCCGTAACTGTATTTATACAGTTATAAAAGCGGTTGCTTTCAGTAGTGTTTTATAAAGGAAAACATTTGCAAATGTAAATATAAAAGAATATCGAACTGGAAAAAATTAACTTTGTATCTTAATTCAGATTTTCTAATTAATCGTCTTTAAAAGTAATACGCAACTACATAGTTTCCTCGTGATTTTTTGCGTTAAAAGAAAACGATTCACCTTAAGGATTTGGTTATTGTTTAGGTAAGATATTTATTTGTACAATACTCACTATTCAAAGCTATATTGTTTTGTAAGAAATGATTTGATTTAATGATATAACAAAAATAATAACCCTTTTAATATATCAAATCAAATACAAGGTTAATGTTCAACAAATTATGTTTTATATCTTACGATGTTCTGATTAACAAATTTAGTGATAAATGAGAGTACCTGAACAGGTAAGATTCTATTTCATATATTCAATTGCATTTTGCTTGTTTCTGTTTATTTCAAGGCCGAGTTAGTTATAGAAAATAGAAATTAAGCGTTCGTAAGCATTGTTTTATTTACAGAAAAATGTTTTTAACAACCATTGAAGGTAAATCCATGCAGAGTTTTATTGGTAAATGCGCTAGGATCCTTAAGTTTTGTCATCACGTTTATTATATAGCTTGGTTGTTATTTTACCATTAGTGTCTTTTTCAAGTAAAATATCCAAGTATGAAGCAGAAGTGTCGGACTCTGTGGTATCTTTTATCTCAAGCTCACAAGGATATATCGTATCGACGTCTACTAGGAATGGAAATTATCATTACTAATTGAGAATACGTCGTCGATATATCTAAATGTCGAGTTGAAGGCCGCAGCAAGTGTTTTCTTCTTTTCACGCATAAGATTTTGCATAAATTCTGCTTCATATGAATATAAAAATAAGTCTGCTAATAAAGGATGCTGCATAAGTAAGGGAAGTTGACGATAGAAAAGTTAAAGTCATCACGTTTATCATATAGCTTGGTTGTTAGATTACCATTAGTGTCTTTTTCAAGTAAAATATCCAAGTATGAAGCAGAAGTGTCGGACTCTGCGGTATCTTTTATCTCAAGCCCACAAGGATATATCGTATCGACGTAGGAATGGAAATTATCATTATTAATTGACAATACGTCATTGATATATCTAAATACCGAGTTGAAGGCCACAGCAAGTGTTTTCTTCTTTTCACGCATAAGATTTTGCATAAATTCTGCTTCATATGAATATAAAAATAAGTTTGCTAATAACGGAGCGCAATTTGTACCCATGGGAATTCCAGTAGATTATTGGAATACCTATTATAATCTTACAATATGTAAAAAAGTTTGAATAATATTTATCATTGAACAAGTCTTGCAAATTAATGCGTGTTAATTATTGTGTGACCTTTTCTGCTGTAAAAAAAATTAACATATTTGGGGTATAAAAAATCTATATAGGCAATAAAATATTTTGTTAAATCAAACTTTTAACGACTTAAGTGCTGATCAGTCACAAGTATAGAGTACATGTAGTTTAAAATAATGAAAGAAACATTTGGGGCCAGTGATATTAATTTTGAAATATTGGTCAAAACGTGTGATTTTCAGGTGGAAAACAGTACTAGTGCAATTTTTGCATATCTTCATTTATCGGCAACGTTTGTTGAGGGAAGGTATAAAAAATTTTCTGAATATATAAATTATTTAAACCTTAGAAAATATTCTCTGATTCAAAGTATACGAGACCAAAGTTCCAAGATATTAATTTTATAAAATGTGCAGAATTTTCTGCTAAATATCCTTCCACCACAAGAAATAACCCTTTTAATTAATAATAAATAATAATAATAATAATAATAAATCTTTCTTCTTTGTGAATTTTTGAGCAGTTTTTTCATTGAATGTTGAATAATATATATTGTTTAATTTAAATATATTGTAAAAATTGAATTATAACAAAGAGTTTTGAAGTAAGAGGCTCTGTGTGAACTTTTCTAAGAAAGCAGACGAGTGACAAACCTTAATTCATTCCCTTGATCAACACAATCTTTCTATTTTTTATTTCTTTTTTTCTGTTTTTGTAAAGGCATGCTTTAATAAGAAAATGTCTATACACATTTCTTTAATTTGAAATTTTTGTTCTTCAATGTATTCTTTCATTTTCGTTTTAGAAATACAAATAAAAAAAATTTTAAAGCTCTTTAATGTTTTCATCAGAAACTAATCCTTGTTAAGTTATATTTTAGTAGGGTTATTTATTGATCCTGTCATGAAGCACCCTACAAGTTTAAGCGATCAACAGGGGATCCTCACTCCTCCATACGGCACCTGATCCCATACATGATATTTTACAGGTTTGTATCTGTATTGCTCCGGCTTCGTGTTGTTTTTCATTTTTACTTTTGACCTTGGATACTGTTCCTTATACATGTATATTTTATCTTTATTGCTCCTGCTTTTTATTGTTTTTATCTAGTTTTTAGCTTTTATACTATTTTTAATTTTCAAATATTTTATTAAGATATACTTCTTTTGCTATTTCTTTTTTAAAAAGGTTTCTGCATCTCTTCGCAGCTGACATTTCATCTCGTATAAAACCCTGAATCCATTTGGAAATACAGGTAACAACACTTAAGAAAATTGCTTCGGATTTGATGAAATCCAGTCATTTTAAAAAATAATTTTAAGATCTCATGTAGGATTTTACACCATTAGTCCAAAGGACACATCTCAAAGTCTTTAATCTGTTTCATTTACCACTTTACATAATTAATCGGTTCTTCTCAACAGGGGATTCTCACTCCTCCTATGCACCTGATCTCACCTCTAGAATTTCCATAGGTCAGTGCTCCATGTCCTCTTCAATGTTTTGCGTTGCGTTGAAGTGTCTACGCTATAGTTGTTTATATTTAACATATAAAATGCATTTTTTTTAAAATCATTAAGGTTCAAGCAATATTTAATATGAGTGTGCAGAGTTTATGAATCTTATATTGATTATTTGCAAATCTAAAATTATTTGCATTATCTCACTGTAGGGACCAATTTTGCATGTATTTTAGCCTAGAAGTTCTTTAAAGCAGTTCTGTCACTACACAAACAAGATTTTCAATCCATGGCCTGTTTTGCACCACAACAATTTAAAAAAAAAGTTATTTTACATTAAAGATTAAACAATTATTTTTTTCGTATAGAGAAGGCTGTGGAGAAACGAACAGTATTCAATCTCAAAGTCCATAAAACAATACAAAATAAGAGCAGAGCAAACACGGATCCCCGAACATTATAGGTGGGATCAAGTGCCATGGAGGAGTGAGCATCCCCTGCCGACCGGTCACACCTGCCGTGTTGTCATGATCAGGAAATAACGGAAAAATCCGTCGTCAATTCGGTGTATGAATAATGCACTTACAATAGGTATAAAATCGTCAGTCGGGATTTGACTCAGTGATAAATTGTATTTGATGACAAGGTCATTGTATCGACCATAGAACTTAAGAAATGAAGACGTAAGGTTCAAGGAAATTTTTATGTCTTAAAAAATGGGAATGCCCCCCCCCCCTGGCCCCCTACTGAAGCTTCCTGCATGAAGACTTGAGGTGAATAAAGTGTCTTGGAGGAGTTTATTTGCGTCCCCTACCAATATAAATACGAATACTGACCCCTGTAGAGGTAGCACCGGAGCTATTTTTCGACTAATTGTGCAAGCTATAAGATTGACGCCGTATAAAAATGACTACAATTCTAAAAGAATAAAATAAAGTTTAAAGAGGTGATGTCAAGATCATGATCTCTACTTTTTTTTGACCTTTTTACCATAGCCAAAGTGCTCGCTCAGTGATCGGGAGATCGGAAGTTCGAATCTCCACCGAGACTGACCCAAGTCGATTTAAAAAAATGGAAAGCAACTGTTCTTTCGCTTTGCGCTCTGCACTTGAATTTGACTTGAAATTACATGAAGTCGCGGGTCCTTTGGATGAGACCTTGAAAACTGAGGTCCCGTGTCAGCGGCAGACATTGGCATGATATAGATCCCCCACTGCTCAATGGCCCTGAGTGCTGAGGCAATACCAAAATTTGATGCCCCTCACCGGTAAATGGTTACGTTATATGAATGATAAATTCTGCAATGGAACGTAAAACAACATACAATCCATAAATTTTGATCTTTTTTGGTGAACACTGGAAGACCAAGTAATAAATGCTTGTCTGTTGAAAGTAGGGCATACATAATATACCGTATAAGTTGAAATTTTAGCGAAACGCAAATTTAGCGATATGTCCTTTATAACTGGTATTTTATTTTTAGCGAGATGTAATTATAGCAATTTTTAAAATGCATATTAAAGAAGCTATTACAAATAAAACGCAATTAATTTTTAGCGATGTTTAATTTTAGCAATCTCAGCACCCTCGCTAATAGCGCCAAAATTAAATCCTCGCTAAAATTTCTACTTATACGGTATGTCCAATGACCCTATCATTAGCAACGAACGAAAATGCTTACAGGAACTACATCATTTTCTGATTTTGATTACTGTGTTCCCATAGTTGCTGAAAAAAGAAATTTCTCAGAAATATTTTCTTAATGCTATTTCACTACAATATAATGAGCGACAAAAAAATCAGCTGTGTAAATCGAAGGTTTTTTCAACGCAGGGATCTGAAGCTCTCTGCTTCATCTGTCCAAATTTTTTCAAGCAGAGAGCTACAGTTCTTCAGCTAAGTATTTATATATATATATATATATATATATATATATATATATATATATATATATATATATATATATATATATATATATATATATATATATACAGTACCGACCAGACCCAACCTGACACAAAGCAGTCCCAGAGCAGTCCCAGGGACTGCTTTCTGGGACTGCTAAAGCAGTCCCACAGCGGTCCCAGAGCAGTCCCACAGCAGTCCCAGCAGTCCCAGCGGTCCCAGACAGCAGTCCCAGTGGGCGGGGTTTATTAATTTAATGGGCGGAGCTAACTCAGAAATGAGATTTCCAATAAACAATGGAACTATGAAAGGCAGTAGAAATTGATTCTGGGTAGTATGCCAGGAATCCTTACATGTACGCGAAGGTCATTTATGAACAGAACATGTATGCGCATGAAAAATGAAATAATTATTAATCATATTTATTGGAGGAAGAAGGCTTTCACACTTACATGTACATATATGAATTACACTGAACATGAATATTTAATCACAATTCTTGGGTATATTAACAATTTATTTATACAGAAAATTAAACATGAATTAAATATTTTCCACCAGAAGAAGCTTTAGATCTAAATAAATCTTATTATTATATGGCCAATTTAGACTATCGGGATACTATAAAGTTAGAGTTTTCTTAAGCATTGGGGCTTGTAAACATATTCTTTGTTAATTTTGCCAAGTATTATTTTTCAGTCATTATTTTTACTGACATGTCAATTTAATTATCGTTAATGCCTAGTTCTATAAAACTCAGTTTTAAGTGTTTTATTTGTAAATGTTAGAGTGTACATCTGTAAATCACCAGAATGGAAGCTTCAGATTATGTTCAAAATTAATTAATCCCGAAAGAAATTTAAACTCATTTCATTTATCACTTTTTTTTTCGCATTTAAGAAATTGAAATTAGGGTCATTGTTTACCAGCATGTTCAATGATGTGTAACACTGATACAAATACCCAAATAACATGTATCGATTTTTCTGCCCAAAGGCGATTGAAACAGTGGATGTTGATACCATCTTATAAACATTAATCGGCCAGGTAAACACTAGTAAAACAAAAAAGAAATAAATCAATTCCCGGTATTTTCATTTTTAAAAAATAGATATACATGTACTCTTTTAAAAACTTGTTTATTAATTAAAAGCTACCAGTAATTCATTAATTCCTCCAATGATTATTCACATAGTTTATGTTATGGGAGAATATTAGCATAATTTTATTTCATGGACATTTAATAAATTGTCGGGTTTTATTTGAGGGTTACACAGAATACTCTTTTTTTTTGGCGTGGTCCTTATAAAATGTGTATAGCATTTTTAATAAAAGACATCTTATATCTAACTGTAATGATTATTTTTAATTAGTAACAATGCAAATTTTGAGTATATATTAAAATTTAACATTAAATAATTAAAAAAGGCCCACATGTAGCTATTTTTTTCTCATAAACTTGTAGTTTATTTTTAGGGATAAAAACTTTCTCATGAATTCCTTATTTATCAACTTTATTTTTTTTTATTTATTCTAAATACACATTAATTTGTGTAAATATACAGTCCTTGAAAATATCAATTAACTATATTAATCTCTACTTATTAAAAGAATGTAAGAAATCCTTGCTTATTAAACAGTTTATACTCCTCTCTGCTGCAAGTAAACAAAACAACAAGGAGCCTGCAAATTCAGAATACACAAGGGGCGGAGCTATCATGTCACTCAGAACCTTTTTCACACATGAGTGAACAAAGCAGTCCCAGAAAGCAGTCCCAGGGGCAGCTGGGACTGCTGGGACTGCTTTTCATAGCAGTCCCAGAGCAGTCCCATAGCGGTCCCAGAGCAGTTCCCACAGCGGTCCCACAGCAGTCCCAGAGCGGTCCCAAAGCAGTCCCGGGGACTGCTTTCTGGGACTGCTTTGGTGTAAGATTGGGTTTGGTCGGTACTGTATATATATATATATATATATATATATATATATATATATATATATATATATATATATATATATATATATATATATATATATATATATAAAATCCAATAAATAGTCTCAGTGGTCGGAATTAAATACTTAAAATAAAAAAGAAAAACACGAAAAACTCCAGTAAAGCTTTAGGCCTTTCATTCTATCTTCAGAAGCTTTACAAAATAAACAACTGTAGTAACATAGTAACGTTACACAATAATTGGCGGAGTATATGACGTCGTTATTATGAAGTCAAATGTACTATGACGTCATAGTTAACAGCTCTTTGCGCACAGGTAAAAGTACGGGAAATTTTCAAGTTCTTAATAAAATGCAGATATACATATGCATACATAATTAAATCTAATTGATATACATTACATCAGATTGTTAAGCTTTGGTTTTAACGCACAAATAAAATGTTTTTCTTTCTGACGTCTACTTATATCATTTCCTCCTGCTACTTTATAAAACGGAAATATCGTAAATTTCTTTTCTCCGCACACGTCTAAATGTTCACTTAATGGTATTTGTCTATACTCCGGAGTGTTAATCTGTTGCTTGTGGGTACGAACCCGGGTACGGAGGGTGTTACTGGTCTCACCTATATAATACTCACTACATCCCGGACAGGTTATCACATATAAAACATTTTGTGTATCACACGACATATTGGCGTTCACTGTAAATTGTCTGCCGTTGAAGTTATAATAAGATCCTTCAGTAAGAAAATCACAGGTTCCGCACCGAGGATTTCCACATTTTTTCACTGAATAGGTTCCTTCAAAATTAGAGTTACACAGGAGTCTTTTCAGGTTCTTGGGTTGGCGTCTACTTGAGATAAATTTTACGTCCTTATAAATTGTCTTTGTAGTTTCGTCCTCTCTAAGAATTGTGTTCAGTTGGTGAACAATGGGGTTGATGTTCTGGTTCTGGGGATTATGCGTGTGCACGAAGGGAATGATATTCTCGTTAACTTCACGTCCTTTGGCTAAAAGTAATTCTGATCTGTGCGGAACCTGTGATTTTCTTACTGAAGGATCTTATTATAACTTCAACGGCAGACAATTTACAGTGAACGCCAATATGTCGTGTGATACACAAAATGTTTTATATGTGATAACCTGTCCGGGATGTAGTGAGTATTATATAGGTGAGACCAGTAACACCCTCCGTACCCGGGTTCGTACCCACAAGCAACAGATTAACACTCCGGAGTATAGACAAATACCATTAAGTGAACATTTAGACGTGTGCGGAGAAAAGAAATTTACGATATTTCCGTTTTATAAAGTAGCAGGAGGAAATGATATAAGTAGACGTCAGAAAGAAAAACATTTTATTTGTGCGTTAAAACCAAAGCTTAACAATCTGATGTAATGTATATCAATTAGATTTAATTATGTATGCATATGTATATCTGCATTTTATTAAGAACTTGAAAACTTCCCGTACTTTTACCTGTGCGCAATGAGCTGTTAACTATGACGTCATAGTACATTTGACTTCATAATAACGACGTCATATACTCCGCCAATTATTGTGTAACGTTACTATGTTACTACAGTTGTTTATTTTGTAAAGCTTCTGAAGATAGAATGAAAGGCCTAAAGCTTTACTGGAGTTTTTCGTGTTTTTCTTTTTTATTTTAAGTATATATATATATATATATATATATATATATATATATATATATATATATATATATATATATATATATATATATAACAATGAAAAACTTATAAATATATGGATGAGTTCCCGTCCGATCCCCCTGAATAAAGTTGCTTCCTACGGACATGTCTTCATACTATAAGTGAATGATCATAGGAATACCATCGAAAATCTCCGTTTAAGCTTGCACATACAACATCCTCAAAATCTGAGCAGGTATATAAATTATCCTCAATTTTTAATACAGTGAAACGACAAGTATAGTTAGATATTTTAGACAGATGTCCATCTTACAATTTC
>NW_026930639.1:0-43073 GCF_032062105.1 Saccostrea cuccullata
AACTTACAAAATTCTTGATAATCCAACAAGGTACCATTTGTATCATAAAAATCAAAAATAAATTGTATGCCTTTTCTCAGCCATGACTTATAACAAATACTTTTTTTGTTAATACATATAGATTGGTTATACCATATAGGACTTAAAACAGATATTTGATCATCAGTACTTAACCTCAACTCTAACAATGCTGAAAAAACATCTTTCCAAAAAACATTTTTTGTATCTTTCTTAAGTTTTTTTTAAAAAATCACTTCCATATATATTCAAGTATTTAAGATCTGGATTTAAATCCTTTAATAATTCTTTCCAGGCTGATATACAATAACCATCAAGTAGCCTGCGAATCCATGTGATTTTTAAGCTTTTACAAAAGGAATCAAGACATGTCATTCTCATACCACCATTTTCAAAACTTTGACATATGGTATTTTTCGCCACCCTAGCTGTTTTAAAATTCCAAATATAATTAAAGAATATATCTTCAATCTCCTTTAGTTTTTCTTTAGATGGGCTAGGTAAAGTAATCAATAGGTGACTGAATTTAGGTAAAAGCAAGGTTTTTACAACAGTAATACGACCAGCCGTTGATAAGCATCTTCTAGACCATGATGCTGTAAGTTTTTTGACAGTGTCAATCTTTGGAAAAAAATTCAAAGCAAACATAGCATCTGGATCTAAATCTACACAGTATGTTATACCTAGCACTGTAAATGCAAGGTGCAAAAGATTTCTACGATATTCTTGTTAGTCAGAAATACAAAAAGCCAAAGAGTGAAATTAAATGGGAGAATATTTTGGATTTAAATGTTGATGAGTTTTGGTGGAAAAAACAAAATATTTTGTTCTTAAATGTAACAAATGATATACAGCTTAGATGGTTCCACTATAGAATTGTACATAGAATTTTAGCCACAAATACATTTTTATACAAAATTGGTGTTACTGACTCGCACTTATGTAGCTTTTGTAAAACGCATCCAGAGACATTGTGCCACCTATTTTGGGAATGTGAGTTTGTTGTAGAAATTTGGGAAAACGTTTTGAATTGGATGTTAGAAAAGTTTGGACTTGATATAAATCTAAATAAGGTTGATGTTCTGTTGGGAAAATATTACAAATATAACAATATATTTAATCTAGTAATATGTATAATTAAAAAGTATATCTATAGAACCAAACTAAGGAAAAATAAATTATCTTTTGAGAGAGTCAAACAAGAAATTGTATACTACTATAATTGTGAGAAATATATTTATAAGAAAAATGGAGATATGGACAGCTTCAAAAAACGATGGAATGCGATAACATTTTAAGATGAAAATTATGTATGTAGATTGAGTTATATTAAGTTATCTGAATGCTATTAAGTACAGAACTGCAGTCTTCAGATGTGTATTTTTTCTATTTACAATATCTTTGCTAGATACTGATATAGACATATGCATGCCGTTGTGGTGAATGATGAGTGAATGGATTAACAAAAAAAAATTGTCCTATCATAAGATAAGCTTGTGTTGTAACCATGTAAGCATAGTGAATCCAGGGCCCCAACCCTGGCACTAAGCATTGTAATTTAATATATGATGGGATAATAAAAAAAAAATTAACCAAAAAAAAAAAAAAAACAAAAAAAAAAAAAAAAGAAATACATTTTAGGAATAAAAATCATAGGTATCCAGGCTTTTAAAGAAAATTGCATGAATTTTACACTTATTTGGACTTTACTCTCTCCTACTTACTTCATGCATTATTTCATAATGCATAGTGTATGAAGTATTTCCTTTCAAAGAAAACACTGTAAATCACTTCTAATTTCAAATCATGCATATAAACATTAGTAACTAAGGCTAATTTTAAAGAAAACTGATTTTTTTTAAATATGCAAGTTTTACTTCATTTTATGAGGTACAAATGTCAACTTTTTAAAAAACGTTTCGTTAAAACTTTAAAGAGCATTGAATCATATGTAGACGCATAAAATGAAAATTGTTGCATGAAAAAATTTCAATTTCAAGCCTTATTTTAATACCTTTTGAATTAAATTATAAATTAAAGAGTTATCCTTCCTGGCTGAGGATCGTATATCCTTAAAGTTTTACTTTCAATGGTTGAAAGTACCAAAAAAAAAAAATCTATTGATTTTCAATTAATACTATTAAAATTACATGTAAAACAGATTAATTTATTTAAAAAAAAAAAAACAATATAAAAACTGGGTCGAATGCATTATTCTGATGCCGAAAGTTCCAAAATACTTGTTACTTATGATATCAGATACTTTTGATTTTTTGAATTGTGAATATCATGGAAACTATTATACCTTAGAAGTACACAATAATGAAAATGCCTGAATGACAACATATAAAAGAAGTTATTGCCCTTGTCAACATTTTACAACGATTTAATGATTTATGTTAAAGAAAAAAATATATTTTTTTTTTCTTCACAATGTTTATCATTAAACCTATTGAAAAGCACTCATCCAAAAGATATAATTTTAAGCTGCTTTGCAAAGTCCTGTGACATCATAGGAGGATCGAATACCTTGAGATATGACACACAGACCCACCCATCCTCTCCCCTTTGCACCAGAAACTGCAAAACAATTCACGAGCTTGAGTTACAAAAAGATACCAATAAAAAAATAACTTGTCCAAGGAAAAGAAATATTTTCCGAATTTTATTAATCCTTTACAGAACACAGACAGTATGAACGAGACGTGAACGAGATATGATCGAGATATCCCTGTTTTGTCTAACTGGGTAAAACAAAAATGAAGCGGTCGATCGTTATCTTGAGAAAAAATTAGAAGAGGGGGATAATATACATGTAGAAACCAATAATTATCAAGGGAATTGAAAAAATTCCCGGTAACTTAAAAAAAAGGATTAGACCAACACAAGGAGGGGATTTGAGGAGATGGACTGGCCTGCAAATCCGAGGAAAAAAAAGAATTTTATGGGGGAAGAGCTATAGAAAATCAGACTATATATCCCTAGGATCTGCGGGTCCGATTCCAACCATACTCAGGGAAAGGGTTCCTGTTGATAAATGGGATTCTATTATAGCAAGCTCTCTCTCCCCCTTCCAATTCATGACTTTTAATATATTACATCATATGGATATTAAAACTCACCTAAAAAGAATTGTTCAAGCTTCTAAAATTACGGGTGCAAGAGCGATAACTGAGATTTAACTTTCACCTCGAATGGCCTCTAAATGCTAGCTGTTTTGAAAAATCAAACATTCCTGTTAGATTTAAAAGATTTACTGTTTGCTGTAGCTTAAATTGTTTATTTTTTAAAAAAAATCAAAAATAATTTTGAGCGATATGTGGACCAGTTGAAATATACATGACCTACATTCAAAGATGGTGAAACACGTTGAATACCCTCCGATGCCCGCTAGTGATTAGAACCCTATACAAGTATAACAGGTATTTATGGTAGTACCTGAATGACAATGCAGTCTGACGTGAATTACACGTGTTAAAAGTTCCATTCATTCGGGCCATTGTCTGGTTTATCAATCTCAGTAATGAATGGAGATTTTAGAGTGATGACAGATCGACCAAATCCAGCATGAGATGTGCATATCCAGGGTACATTACTATACCTATATCATACAGATCGTGTATAGGTGTGGTATTGTGAATGGGTACATTGTAACTATTATTTCCCGATCTTTTTTTAAAGAAAAGCAAAAAAAAAAAATCTACCTAGATTAAGGTAGAAACGAAGTTTTATTTTCTTAAAACAAAGGCAGAGGACTGGAATTGATTGAATCGTTTTTTTAACTTTAAAGGTTTTTTTTTAATCTTCTTCATGTTCTTCAAAAGTAATTTTACCTTTAGCATGGGTCAATTTTTTTTTAATCTTATCATTAGATTTTATGCAGCATTCAACTCGCTAACAAGACATGGTTCTATATTGCGTTCAAGACACAAAGGTTAAAGATGATGAAAGATATAAAATGAAACAGATAAATATTACAGAGAAAGAGAAATTAATTTCATGTAGACAGGTGCCTCTTACCTGGTGGCCCCGTAGATTGGGGGAAGGCTGAGTTCCGTTTTGTGCATCCTCCTGTTTTCTCCCAGGTTCTCGTTTCTAGGCACTTCTATGTGACGACGGGGCGATTCCTTCAATCTGTCAACAGTTTCTTTAAAAAACTCTTTGTTCAGAAGCCTGTAGACTGAATTGTAATTTATCTAATGATCGGAGGAGATTACTAGAGACTAAGAAAAGACGAATGAACCGCTAACCCTATAGCGCTGACAGAACACCGTGTGTTTTACGGCGAGGATTTTAATCTCAATATTGTTTGCTTTGCAACTTTTTATGCAAAGTGTACTGGAATGGATTATCTTAATTAAACAGTTTTAAAATGAAAAGGGATTAATAGTTGGAATGATATAATTAGGCACTTACCAATAAAATGGATTCGTCTCTTTCCTATCGAGAAATACTTTTACCAGAGGGCTTGAAGATATTTGGAAACTCCTCAAAATTCGAAATCTGCATGCATTCTAAACTTGAGTAACTTTGAAGATTTATATATACTGAGAAGTAGCACACCTTTAATGTGTATAGAAAGCATTTGTCTTTCGTCTGCATGCATTGAGACAGTTGAATTATTTACACATATTCTATTACAATGTACATCTACGACGAGTAATAGATATGAAGATAAAGACACGTGTCCTCTGTTAATAACTTGATCTGTAATGCCACATCGGGGAGGAATTCTCTCTCTCTCTCTCTCTCTCTCTCTCTCTCTCTCTCTCTCTCTCTCTCTCTCTCTCTCTCTCTCTCTCTCTATCTCACTCAGACTTAAAGGGAACTTACTCTCTAATAACAGAGATGACTTTCCATGTAAGTAACCCTATTTTTACTAATAGTTTACTTTTCTGTAATATAAATTCGATCGAATTACACACCTGAAAGAAACATTCAGTTCTATTTTCTTTGGCTCATACTTTTCACATTGTTTTGTAATTTTTGACCAACAAAAATCCTATTCATTTTTTAAACCTTACAAAATTGAATACAGACAATTTTAAAGAAACTTTGTTTCAAGTACCATTTTAGAATTTTTTTATTGGTACTACTAGTATATACATTTTTTAGGGATGTCAATTTCACTCGGACAGCTTAGTCGAATAGTCGGATGCTTTAGTCGAACGATAGTCGAATATTCGTTTAATTTTAATTATTTTTTCTTACCAGTTTTACTGTTTATCCTTTACAGACTAATTTACAATATTTAACCTTGACGCTATCACCGATATACTATTCAACGAATTTGGTAATTGTAAACATGTACGTAGTGTAATAAAAATCATACATCAATATATATCCATTGTATTTAATATTAATATTAATATATTAGTTACAAGTTTTATCTAAATGCAGGATACCAAACCCCCGTATTTGTTCTTTCTTTACATAACGACAGTACATGTACCTCATAATTGAAGCCAATTATTACATGCCTGTCAATGATCTTTGGCAGGTAAACAATTAAAGCGCGTTTGTTATAAAAACAAAAAGAGAGCGAGAGTTTGGGATAAATTTAAATTATGATATTTTGTACAAACAATCAATGATTGTATGAAATAAGTATCAGAAAAAGAAAGCACGGTTTAAGTACTCTCTATCAACTGACCCCGATTTATTTGTATTTACGATTTTGTAATAGCTGTCTACTAGTAATTAACGTTTTTTTGAGTAGACATGTTTGCCGACGTACAAATAATTTCCTATGAACAGTTATACCATACCCTTAATTTTTCATTTAAAAATAATGATTTGTATATAAATGAAATGGGCAAATATATAAGTTTATTGCCTTGAATTCAACGTACAAATAATTTCCTATGAACAGTTATACCATACCCTTAATTTTTCATTTAAAAATAATGATTTGTATATAAATGAAATGGGCAAATATATAAGTTTATTGCCTTGAATTCAAAATTACTTTGATAAAACACATGTTTAACGAATAATCGACTAAAGAAATTTTAGTCGATAGTCGATATGATCGAACGATAGTCGTAAAAACGTCAAAAATTCAAGGCGTAACAAATCCGACTAGACATTCAATTTTTGCTCCCGTTTTCTTAAAAATGTCTTACTTTTTAAAGGTTCTTTAGAAACAAAATTTTTTTAATTTGCACATTTTAAAAATAATATTTTATCTGTTAGAAGTTTCCCCAGCAAATAGAGAATACAGCTCACATTGGTGTTATACGCCCGTTTAAATAACATAATACGCATATTTGTGTTATAGTAACAAAACCGACTAGACATCAAAATCGCTCTATAAATCTCTCCTAATGCTTTCTAATAATTTTTTGAAGCAATATTTGACTTCTTCTTGATTTGCACATTTCATTTATCAACTTAGTTTTACAAAAGGAACCTGTTATATGGGAAAACATCTTTATCAAACATTCTACCTTTTCTTGTAACTTGTCAAAATTATGGCATGTTACGGACCGCTTCCTGTTTTACGAACAGTCGGAAAAGTCCGTAAATTAGAAATTTCTTAATGAATTGTGTGTGGCATCATCACAGGAAGTTATAGAAGCTTGGTATAAATTGCCAGAAAATTCCATGTAGCCAAAACGATAAAATGACCAAAAATACCACCGCCCGTCGTTTAGAGTGTTACAAGTTACGCAATTTCAAACCCCAATACTATGCGCGACGTTTATAGAAAATTTAGCTATTACATGTTTGTGTGCCCTTAATAAAAACGTAGTAGCTCTCCGAATATTATACTCGTAATTGACAGACCGGAGAGCTATGTACAGTGCTACCCATTGAAAAAACTGACAAAGTGTATTTATTGCGCACGAAAAAGTGCGCTGTTTCTCGATTTATTTCTCCATGATTTTAAAACAGTTCCTCAGAATAGTACTAAGCATGTGTTTCTAACGTATTCTTTGGTTGTTTCCACGATAAAACATTCCTTATAATTGTTGTTAATAGCGCTTCGTAACTAAAATTGAGATCATCGAAAATTTCTTCTATTTAACCCATATTCTGTCATGTTAGTTTGCAAGATAATTCGGTCGAATGAGCTTCGTGCAGATGTCAACAACAAGAAAACCTTATAACAGGGTAAGGATATTTTAAAAGTTTTTTTTTCTTTCTTTTTTTGTATGTTTTTTTTTATTCCTTTGTTTTTTTCTTCTTTTTTTTTCTTTCTTTTTTTTTCCTCTTGAGGTAAGAATTTGGAAGAATTAATCCAGAACCAAGCACAACTTTTTGTGAGCAATAAATATACAGTTTTTCTAAAGGTGGAACTGTAGCTCTCCGGTCTGTCAATATATATATTTGCTTGTCAATGAATTTTGGTAGTTGATAGTGCCCCCTCCCCCAACTGAAAATGTATGACTGTGCCCCCCCCCCCACACACACACACACACACACACTGAATTAAATTGTAAAGTTGTGATTCAAAATTAACGTCATATCATAGTCCAAATTAATATAATCTAAATTAAAATTATCTAAATTAAGTAATTAACATAATATCTAGGTCTATGTTGTACGGAAGCCCCAGTGTTATATATTAGTAGTATTTGGATCAATCTATGAAAGAGCGGAAAAGGCCTATAAAATAACTAAATATCGTATTTTGTTTGTTTGGAGAAAGGAGAATATTTCTTTAACTTTGAGGAACTTTTTAATACAATCCTCAATTTTTTTGCGGAAAAAGCAAATTGGAATATCAGCATTGCATTTTCTAATGGCAAATTAATCAATAAATATATTTTAAGTTAAAAAACGATAGGTTTCTAGGCATTCAGAAAAATTATCATGATTTTTATACTTATTTGGCATTTTTTTCTTCTGTTTCCATCATGTTTTCTATAAAACATAGTGTAAAAGGCGTTTGCTATCACTACAAAACACCACAAATCACATATTATTTCATATCATGCTAATAAACATTGGTATCTAAGGCTGGATTCAAGAAAATCTTATTTCTCTAAAAACTGCATTATTTTTATGCGCCCGGATCAATAGATCTGAGGCGTATATTGTTTTTGTCCTGTCTGTCTGTCTGTCTGTTTGTTTGTTTGTTTGTTTGTCCCCAAACTTTAACCTTTGCCATAACTTTTGAACCATGAAAGGTAGAAACTTCATATTTGGTATGCATACTTAACTAATTAGGTGCTTTCAAATGACACCAATATTAATGACCTTGTGACCTTGAATGTGACCTATATGCTAAAAATAGCTTTTCTGTCTGCAAACTTTAACCTTCGCCATAAATTTTGAACCATGAAAGATAGAGACTTCATGTTTAGTATGCGTACTACACAAATAAAGTTCTTTCAAACGACACCAAGGTCAATGACCTGGTGACCTTGACTGTGACCTACATGCTAAAAATAGCTTTTTCGTACCTTTCACTATAACTTTTGAACCATTAAAGAGAGAGACTTCATACTTGGTTTGCATACTTCACTAATCAAGGTCTTTCAAATGACACCAAGGTCAATGACCTTATGACCTTGACTGTTACCTATGCTAGTATGCTAGAAATAGCTTTTTCGATTTTTGTTGCCACCGGGCGCATAGTGTTTCACAAACACATCTTGTTTTTCCTCTAATAGAGTAAAAATGTCAACTTTTATGAGACTTTTCTAAGACGTCGCAAAACATTAGGCCTAACTCTTATAAAGATGAACAAAATGAAAACTGTTGCGTGAAATTTATTTTTTTTATTTTTCAAGCTTCATTTTGATGCATTTCAATTCAATATCATGGGTAGTTTTTGGAGCTATCCTACCTGGCTGAGGATCGGATATTCCTAAAAAAAAAAAAGTCAATCTCTACCCAGAGTTATCGTTCGCTTCGCTAGATTGTAAAAAGTGTCAAAATAGGTTTCCGTACAAATGCAGAGACCAGCGAAGCGTCAGCGCGGCCGCCATTACTGCACATCAAGGTTTGTCTTCGGTTTAGAAGTAGAACGAATTATTAAATTCCATATCTGTATATGTCACAGTACTAGTGTATTCAGTATAATTAATGTAAGTGAGTCATGGTGCCATTTAATCTTATATTCACCTGTTCAACCCAGCTCACCACTCAAACCTCAAACCTGGTGGATGTAGTGTGTCACTGTGTGTGTGTGTGGTTATTGGGGGGGGGGGGGGGCTTTTGTGACCAGAAAAGATATAAAGGATTAATAAATCGGTTTTGTTGTTGTTTTAAAGATTTATTATTTTATAAATTATACTTCAAATAGCAGTTTTAGCGTCAGGAATACTGGGGGATAGGGACTCACAGCGACAAAAAAAAAAAAATTATTTTTAATTTCTTTATTCATTGATTCACCTAGGAACCTTAATTTACTATAGTTAATATTTAGGTCCCTGATTCACCAAACATGTTGGCATACAACCATGTTACATATGTCACAGTACTAGTGTATTCAGTATAATTAATGTAAGTGAGTCATGGTGCCATTTAATCTTATATTCACCTGTTCAACCCAGCTCACCACTCAAACCTCAAACCTGGTGGATGTAGTGTGTCACTGTGTGTGTGTGTGGGGGGGGGGGGGGGGGGCTTTTGTGACCAGAAAAGATATAAAGGATTAATAAATCGGTTTTGTTGTTGTTTTAAAGATTTATTATTTTATAAATTATACTTCAAATAGCAGTTTTAGCGTCAGGAATACTCGGGATAGGGACTCACAGCGACAAAAAAAAAAAAATTATTTTTAATTTCTTTATTCATTGATTCACCTAGGAACCTTAATTTACTATAGTTAATATTTAGGTCCCTGATTCACCAAACATGTTGGCATACAACCATGTTACATACATAAAGACAAATAATAAAATACAAACATGCATACAGATAAGATAAGATAAGATAAGATAAGATATGTTTTATTACTAATTCAGTGCCCAAATGAGCATAAAGAGTACAAACTTACAAGAGAAAGGCCTAATATATAGTTGACAGAAAAAAGGAAACAAAACAAAACATTTAGACATACATGATTAACCTATACAAACATGTATATAAAATAGACATATGACTTTTCAATGTATACATATATATCATATTGTGGTATGAGGCATTAGTATTTAGGCCTAATGGCAATTAATTAATGTACATGCATTTTTGAGTTTATGATGTTTATAAGAAGATAGATAAAAAAATAAAAAGTGCAAAGTACATTAGTAGTAGAGACTGAAGTACACATGAATTGAATAACTATGTATATCCTAACATTTTTACTTTTATCATTTTTTAATGAGATTTTTTCTCTTCATAAAAGATTTGGTTAAAAAGTCACATAGTTTAAATAATATACTGTGATCTTCATTTGCCATAATCCATAAAAATTTTTGATTGTTGGACAGAGTGTTGAAATTTTTATAATTGTCACTATAAAAAGTTAAATAAAACTTTCCTTTCTTCATTATATAAAGAACAATTTGTAAGGAAATGGATTTCATCTTCAATACAATTTGAATTACAAAGAGTACATGTCCGTTGACTTCTTTCTAGAGGGATCTTTTTCCCATTAATATCTTTTGTATATTCATATCTACCACGTTCAATTCTTAGTTCATGTGCACTTATTCTGAATTTACACAGTATTTTCCTCTGTTCAAAAGACTTTAAAGACAATAAATATTTCTCAATGGCAAAAGTATTCTTCAACAAAAAATATTTATCAAGTTTGCCATGTATTTGACCCTCATCATGTATTTTAAGCCAATATTGGTAAAAATGCTTTTTGATAAGTTTTTTCAGTAGTCCTTTAAATGTGGTCATATTTAACTGTTTACAAATGGGTAAATTAAGGTCTAATTTGTTACATAAAAATTTGACAGTGTCATACCAGTTATTGATGTTGACTGACTAAGATTTTTGCACTCTTTATATGCACAATATAGTAAAGATGATTCCGACATATTTTCTAATCTATGCCAATAAGATAGTAAACTAATAATGATTGAACAAAACATGGGTAATCTGCCAAGTTCAGATAGAATAGCAATATTTGTACTCTTTTTACCAACACCAAGAATAAATTTACAAAATTTGATATTCAATTTCTCTGCATCCCAATCTTTGTATATAGTGTAAATGTCTTTGTTTTTTTCAACACATACATGTGGCCATCAGTGAAGTCAACTATGCAGTGGTTTACTAGATTTATTATATTGTATGTATATTTTGGACACAAAACCCCCTAACCCCCCACCCCCTCCCTTAAATTCGCTTGTGCTATATCATGGTATATAATTAGGCCTCAAAATTACATGATTTTCATTCAAGAATGATATGGTACGTTGTGTGCAGAATTTATTTATCCATGTTATCTACTTTAAGACATTCAAAATATGAACATGGATGGCTATTAACAGTAAATTGAAAACTTGACATTTTTCTTTGAAGATTGAGTCATGGACCCCCGTACCAGTGCCCAGGACGTGATGCGATGTGACCTGTGTGAGACCGCTGTGGTACAGATGCACTGTGATACATGTCTTGTCAACCTGTGTAAGGCCTGTGTGGGAGAACACTTTTCTGCTGATCTATCAAAACCTCATAAAATTGTTCACTTTAAGGACAAAAAGTCTACTCTTATTCACCCCAGATGCACGTCTCATGAAGAAGAAATGTGTGACATGTTCTGTACCCATTGTGATGTTTCTATCTGTAGTATTTGTCTTGCCTCGGATCAACATCTTGGACATAAACTAGCAAGGGTCCTGGAAATTCGAGACAAGAAAAGGGATAAACTCGTCAAAAAACAAACTGAACTGAAAGAAAAGATTTATCCAAACTACCAGGACATTGCCTCTGATGTACAAATTAGAATGAGTCAGTTAGAAAAGGAATATGGAGATCTCTCAACAGCCATAACAAAACATGGAGAGGACTGGCACAGAGAAATTGACAAACTTGTCAAGAAACTTAAAGCTGAAGTTGATGAGATGAAAAACACCCAGTTACAAACTCTACAGAAACATCTGGATGAAATAAACAAGACAATGTCTGACATCAAGGATGAAATCAATTCAGTTGATAGTGTTCTAGAATCTACAGACATTTCAAGCCTATTCAGTCTGCCTTCCACCCTAGATAGGTATACAAACCTTCCAAGAAAAATTACAGTCACCATTCCTAAATTCATCCTAAAGAAATTACAAGCAGACCAACTGTTTAGTTTGAAAACAATTTCGATAAAATCAGATAAACATGGCTACAGCATGAAGACAACACAGAAATCACCAGAAGCTGGATCCTCTCCTCCAGTCAAACAGCTGCTTGATCAACCAGAGACTGTCACCACCATAGACACTGGGTATGATAGACTTTACAATGTGGCCTGTCTGAGTGATGAAAAAATCTGGACAAGTGGAAATGACAGCATCATGAAACTCTACAGTATCAATCAGGGATCACTTCTCAAGTCAATCACAACCAAGTCAGGGAACATGCCATATGACATAGCAGTGACAAAGAGTGGAGATCTAGTTCATACTGATTACTATGGTGATAGAACTGTGAACATTGTGAAGAATGAGAAGATAAAGAAGGTGATCAGACTACGGACCTGGAGACCTCGTGGTGTCTGTAGTACCTCCTCTGGTGACCTCCTGGTTATCATGTACAGTGATGATGGCAAACAAACAAAAGTTGTCCGTTACTCTGGCTCCACAGAGAAACAAACCATTCAGTTTGATTATAAAGGTAAACCTCTCTATTCATCTGATGGTTATTACAGATACATAACAGAGAACAGGAACCTGGATATCTGTGTGTCTGACTATGGAGCTAGAGCAGTAGTGGTGGTCAATCAGGCCGGGAAACTGAGATTCAGGTACATTTGAATTGAACATATTTTACTGACAAAGTCAAAAGGATAAGACAAAAATGTTCTACAACTCAGATAGTCTTCTCATTATACAGAATTATATTAAATTGTCCATAATAAAGTACAATTATTTTCAGTAACATATCAATTATTAGTGTCAAAGACTGTACAATTCTATATATACATGATATACAGTATACAAAATTATATTTCTTTTTAAATTCTACCAAATTCTTTAAAAAGAATATAAATAAACTTAAAAAAAATTCTATATTTTGTTGATCAAATTCAGGTACACTGGACATACTCCTGCTCCAATGAACAAACCATTCAGTCCACTACGAATCACCACAGACAGTCAGAGTCACATCCTTACAGATGATGATAACAATCACTGTGTCCACATCATAGACCAGGATGGACAGTTCCTCCGTTACATAGACTGTGGACTGAGTTATCCCCAGGGACTGTGTATAGATACAAATGACAATCTGTTTGTTGCTCAATTATTTAAAGCACAAGTGAAGAAAATTAAATATCTGCAGTGACTGAGTGAACCCAGGGATTGTGTACAGATACAAATGACAATCTGTTACTCAAAGGAGTAATAGACAAGTAATGAAAATCAAGTACGGAGAAGTACTGCAAGTGACGTTATGTAGCAGTGTAATATTTACATAGGCCACAGAATATTTATTTCTAAAAAATCAAGACATGTTTGTTATAATGCTGATTTTAAGTCAGTGTATATGTTGTATGTGTGAAAGATAATATAAGATAAATTCTTCACCGGTGAAAATATGTATTTGTGTACTTTCTTAAACAAATTGCCCACAAAACCACTACCAAGTAACTATAAAGATTTTTGTTCATTGTCTACATGTAACATATCTAAAGCTGGGATTTTTAAAACAATTTGTTTTACATTTTTAGCAATCTAATTAAAATTAGATGTTAGATCCGCTCGCATACTTGCTACACTAACATCTAACAACATCCCATAGAGGGTCAAGTCAAAGGTCAAATTCAAAACACCTCTAGACTTATGAGATTCGATTACGTCAACAAATATGCGATGATTTTGCAGCGACAATTTGATTGGTTGATAGATTTTGAACTCTGACGTGACCCTTTATGGGATGTTGTAAGATGTTGGTGTAGCGAGTATGCGAGCGGATCATACATCTAATTTTAATTAGATTGACATTTTTAGTTGAAATATTTTTCTCCTTTTCTTATCATACTTTTTCCATCATCAAAAATAGGCTTTATTTGTTTCAATTTTCATCCAACTTTTTAATTTTTTTAAATTTATTATTTTTAATTTTATTGTCCTTTTTTTATGTTTCATTAAATATAAATAAACAATGACATTCATATGATTAGAGTAGAATCAGCAACATGCTATTAAACCATGATTATCTTGGTGTCTAACTTACATGTATAAGGTATGTCATTGTATATTCAATGCTTTATATAAGGCTCAAAATTGTATGTCTGACCTCTTATTAATATTGTTTAAAATGTGTAAAAAAAACAAAAAAAAACAAAAAAAAAAACATTATGTTACATTTATGTTACAGATACATATATTTCAATAAACAAAATAATTAATTTAAAAAGGTACATTGTTTTACATAATAGTCAGACAGATATACATGTACTTATCAGGAAATTCAGTAACTCCCGGGATATAATACTCAAACAAATTAGCTGCAGAACTGTAGCTCTCCGAAAAATATACTGACCGGTCGATCAATATGATTTTTTCGGAGAGCTACAGTTCTGCAGCTACAAACCACAGGGGTCAGTAACATACTGTTTTTATTTTACGTAATCACTATACCGGTATATATATACAAAAAAGGTATTAGTGAGTACGTAAAATCAAAAACAGTATGTTACAGGCCCCTGTGCTACAAACAAATATACATATACATTTAAGGAAATTCAGTAACCCCTGGGATTTACTTTATACATCAATTCACTGATCCAATACAGAGGGATGCTTCAGGAAGATCAGCATTCAGGTCAGGCCTTATGAACCGGGGAGTGGAAATGGGGAGGCGGGGTCATATCGTAAACACAGGTAATAAAAAATCACTTGTAGTATCTAAGAGTAGGAATTTTTATAAAGGGTTAGTTTTAAATAATTCAGACATGATTCTGTCCAGCACATTTTGATGTAAATATCATATCAAAAATAAGATGAACTTATGCACACAACTGAAGAAGATAAGATGTGTTTGTGAAACTATGCGCCCGGCTGCAGCAAATTTCGAAAAAGGCTATTTTAAGCAGGCACGTAGCAACATGGGGGGTGGGGGTGGGGGGGTGGCCCACCTACTTTTTTTGCCAACACTACTTTTACAATTGGAAATATCTATTGAAAGGCTGTTTGCCCCCCCCCCCTCCCTACTTGCCACTTAAGTAAATTAATACGAAGGGGAAACAGTAGTGTAAGGTTAAAAAAATGGATATTGAAAGGAATTGGTAGTTAACCCCCCCTCCCCCCCACGAAATAGGATTTTCCTCCATGGCACCTGATTCCACCTCTAATGTTTCGGAGGTCCAAGGGCGGATCCAGAGGGGGGGTCCGGACCCCCCTTTTTTGGGGGGACCAAAACAATATATACCCCCCCCAAATAAAAATAGAAATATTAATCAAGAAAAAGAGGAAAGGAAAAAAAAGAAAAGGAATAGAAAGTTGGCGAGATTTTACCGAAAACATCAGCGCTGTACGTATACAGTTTTGTTTAGAATATATAACTCTGAAGCTGCTTCCAGTAAGGCATGAAGATTAAACTGTCCATAATATTCATATAAATATTAAAGTAAGCTTTTACTTTTTTTATTAACTAAGAGTTATTTATATTGAACTAATCACTAGCCAAATGTTTGATTCTTAGGCTGAGTCATACACAACGATTTTGATAAAGGTCGTTTCACGTGAAACACAAATATATGTGGAAGGCTGGTTGTTACAATATCAAGAACATTGGCTAACATACATGTATAGGCCTACAGTAGTATATTGACGGTGTGACCGTTGTAGCGAGCACAGCTATATAGTACAAACTTTATGCTCTGAGTTCAAACATAAAACGGGGGGGGGGGGGGTATTTTCCTTTTAATTCTCAAGCCATGAAAAGATATATAACATACAGATTGAGTACAAAATTTATAAGAAGCCCTGTGATCTGAGCAAACTTTGTTTATCAAATATTCTGGGTCCACCGTAATACAACATACTTGAGTCATTATCAAAAACCGCAGAAAAAAATATTGGAAAAATCAACAAATTTCTTGCATTTAGAATTAATTTTTTTTTATTGTTACTATAAAACACATATATGAAGAACACAAAAACACTAAACTCCCACCTGGAAATTATTTGAATTCAGAGTAAGAAAAAATCAAAATACTGGTTCTCCTAAAATTTTGTCCTTCCTGTTACAGACACAATGATGCAAGTTTTACTATTAAGAGGTGGAAAAATAATTATAAAATTAGTTAAGCCTAGTTTGTGAAAGCATGGCAAATAAAAAATCAGTTATAATTTTTCAATGAAACAGGAGCAAAATAATTTTTTCAATTATTTTAGAGACAATTTTCAAATCTGAACATCATTTTGGTCAATATTTTCACCATTTTACAGTCGTAAAAGTTAGTATAAAAAACCACATTCACACAATTGATAAGAAAGGGCATTTTATGCATGCATGTAGATCCAATTTTGTTACATTTACATATAAACCACATATTTTCATAATTATAGTGCATGTAACAGGAAAGACAGGCTCGTAACAGGAAAGACAGTACTTTGCAATAGACATGTCCCTCCTGTAACAGAATCCTAAATTCTAGTTTAGAAATGATTGGAAAGTAAATATTGAATCAGTTTCAGTCTGAAATCTGTTAATATATATAAAGATATAGAGTAACTAAAGCAATTCCAGAAAAAAATTGACTTTAAAAGAAAAACATGGATTTAGAGACCCATCCTCCTTTTGCCTGTATAATTTTCTTTTAGCTTTCTTTAGAAGAAAACTGTCTTTTTTCACTGTTTTTCTAAATGGGCCATTTTCAAAAAAAGTCCACTTTTTTGTCTTTTGATCAGAATAATAGGAAAACATTTTTTAGAGTGAAATTTTTTTTCCCGTTGGTTAATATACATGGTCATATAGCTTATAAGTAATTTTATGATCATCTCCCAGGTGTTTTATAAAAAATATTCTCTGCATTCCGAGTAAAATTTAACAGTAAAACCATGTCACATTAACAAAAATTTTATAACGCGCTTATTTAAATGATAGGGAAAATATTACCTTGTGAAGATATGTACAAATTTTGCACCTCATTTTAATTGAATTCATTTACAGATTAATTTAATATGATTGTTTTACTTATGCCGCCCACTAAATACTAGTATCGTGCATTTAACATTCAGGAAGTGACATGTCCCACCAGTTTATGTCATTCCTGTTATCAGAAAGAAAATGTTAAAATAAAAGATATCTCACTTTCCTAGGAACTGTTTTCATGATCCACAATATATCATCATTTTCTGTTGTCTCAAGTTTATGAGCGCCATGAATTTGAAAGTGAGTAAAGAAAGGGTTCAAAGGTCGATAAGTTTGTCTTATTGGTAGAGTATAATGAAAATATGTCCTATCTGTTACCTTCATAATATGCAAATACTCTTTAAATTGTTTATTCTGCTAAAACAATCAGATTTACTAAGTTACAAAGAAACTGTTTGAATGTCTTGATGATGCAAAAAGAGTACGTTATACTAAATAATCGGTGATTTATATGAGAAATGTCCATCCTGTTACTGTCATTCCTGTTACCATTAATATGGTAACAGTAAGGAAAACTGGACTTCATATCTTGAGTTTTAACAATAAAAACAATTACTTTTATTTTTCTAAGTAATATAAGTTTAATAACACATGTTAAAAAACTTCGTAAATCATATTGAAATAAGTTAGTGCTTCAGATTGTGCCATTATAACTTAAACATGCACTCTTGTAACAGAATGGACAAAAATTGTAACAGGAGGGACAAATTATCCTGGTATTTATATACCTATTTAAGTTTCATCATTTGTTTTTCTTAAAATTATGAAAAATTCTTAGTTTTGCAACAGCATAGAGTACCTTTAATAAACAAAAATTGAACTGATAAATATTTTAATAGCACTTTAGAATTAAATTTCGTAACAGGATGGACATAAATGTCTTTTATTGTCTCAAATTTGCCAGATTTGACAAAATCATTTTTTTATTCTACATTTATTTCTCTTTTCCTAACCAATAAAGTTAAAAAAAAGTCAATTTTTATTTAAATTTAGATTTCATTGTCCATCCTGTTACACTGTTTTGTCCATCCTGTTACTGTTTTGTCCTTCCTGTTACCCGAGTCCTTACTGTTACCAGTATATTTTCCTAGTTTAAATTGCTTTGGCAGAGCACCTCTTTAAATAACTTTCTGTAACTGTTTATTCTAATCACAAAAATAATGTACAAGAATGTTTTTTTTTTCAACTATAGCATATAAACATTCCGCAATAAGGCTTTTCATGAAGAAAAACCCGTAGATTTTGCTTCTGTTTGGTATATGGTAGTTTGACATGCTTTTAAACGCTCATATATTAGATGAATGTCAAACATCTTGGCATTCAGTGATAATTTTTTCATTTATTAACGGTATACAAAAGATAATTTGATGAAAATTTTGAAATAGAGTTTTACAGCTCTTTTTATGAAAGTAACAGGAAGGACATTAAAGTTTAAATGACTAAGATAAAATGTCAATATTTTTTAAAAGAAATATTTTCTTTTATGCAATGCAGTGGATTTTAGTAGTTTATTACTATATTATTCAAATAAAGTTTTAAAAATCATAGTAAAACCACTTTCATTTTTCAAAATATGTGATTCAAAAAATAGACTTTTTTTGAAAATGACCCAAATATAGAAACATAAAATATTACCTGGTAGTTCAAAAGAGTGTATGTTTCTGGCAAGTTGTTTGATTAACTTGAGAATTTTCCACAGCAATTTGGAAATGGGTCCTAGATAGGTCATCAAAATTGGGAATTTAATTTCATTTTATCACTGATTGGGAAATTAAATCACATGGCAATTTTCAACAAAACAAAAACAAACAAACAAAAAGAAAAAAAAAGAAACACTAATGATGTTTAGTATAGCTTACCGTATTTGAGCCAAATGCTCAGATGAGCTTTTTTGATTGAGATTTGTGTTTTGTTTGTTGGTGTTAACTTAATTGTTACTCTTTTCTTAAACTTTTCACATTTTTTTATCTTGGTCATTTTAACTATATTTAGCACAGAATATCTTATGAAAAGGAAATGTAAATTGTTCAAATGAAGGGGCACACCCTCTTCCAAAAGATAATTAAGAAAGAATCAAATTCTTTGCCAGGTCATTTAAAAAAGACCAGAAAAGATAAAATTTAAATATATAGCTTCATGACATAGTGTAGATTAAAGTTTGTTCAAATCATGAACCCCTAGGGTAGGGTATGGCATTATGAATGATCAAAATATTACTGGCGTAAGTTGAGACACATATCAACAAATCTCTTTTCAGGAACAGCAAACCCTTGATAAGGACGTTAAACAGTAATATAATCAATCAATCAATCGATCAGTCAAATATAAATAAAGGCATTTATACTTAGTGTACATTCTAATTTGTTCAAATCATGATCACTTGTGTAGGGTTTGGCATCTATTGGTTAATTTAGATTTATATTGGGGGTACAAATAATTATGAAAAATCTTTAAAAATCTTCTCATTACATGTAGCAAAGCCATGGTCAGTAATAAAAGATAAACCATACAATTTTGACTGTTTTGTGGTGTATTGTAAATTATACTATGGTTTGGGTTTCATGACCCTGGGTTTAACAGGGCAGTAACAAATCCCCTAACCTGAGTGAAACTTTTTTTTTTTAGAGATGGAAAAATATATACTGCCTATAGCTAAGAACCATTATTTTTTGTGTCCTCCCTGATAAACTGAATTAATAAATAAAAAATCATATATTGAATTTATATTATACTGTGCTAATAAGAAAAAAAGTTCTCTAAAATTGTTTATTTTATAGCAATGCCTGTCTTTCCTGTTACAGAATCATATTTAGAAGTCCTTTAATATCAAAAATTAACTTTTCATAGTTCAAAAAAGAGTAAAAAATAAAAGAATTACTACAAAGTAATAAAATGAAAATAATATTAAATCTGACAAATTAATAAAAGTCCACATTTTTTTCTAATTTAAGCAAAATTTTTCCGTACTGTTACAATATGCTATGTCTTTCCTGTTACAAAATCACTTTTTATGTTTCAATTAACAATTAGAAACAATGAATCCTTACTCAAGGTGTATTTGTGTTACTAACTTCAATTTTAATAAAAATTATACAATACATTTCTTGGTTAATGATGAGATAGGTCTAAAAGCCACATTTTATTTAATGTTAGTCTTTCCTGTTACAAAAATTGTATTTACTGTTACAAATTAACACGTAACAGGATGGACATATAACAGGGTAGACAAAAGCTCTATATTTGGTCATTTTTTTCCTTATTGCTTACCATACAAGCTGATGATGCAGTAGGTTTGAAGCAAAATGTTTAAGTTATTTTGTAAAAGAAGTTAAAATTGTTTCACTCCATTGTTTAAGCTTTATTTCAATGTAACAGTAAGGGACGTCATTTTTTTCTACTGTGTAAATCGTAGTTATATTTTGGACATTTTATTCAAACTTACCAAATTTAAAAAAATTACATTAACAACCTAGTAGCATGGAAATGTAACCAAGGCTAATGGTAAGTATGAAACCCAGAAAAGTTAATTCTAAATATTTCTATTTTCTTGATTTTCATTGGCGTAACAGGAGAGACAAAAAATCTTGGGACACACCTTTTAGTCTTCATATTTACAAGATGAGCTTATCTGAGACAATTTTAGTGTTTTTATGGCATTTATTATGAATAGTTTAAGGCATACAAGGAAAAAAAAATGAAAAGAAAATGAACAACATATGCCATAAAACACTTGTTAATTCAATGGAAAGGAGTGACGTGTGACATCACAAAATGTGCTAATTTGAGCTATTATCAATGCATTTTTTCTTTAAATATATCACATAGCTATAAAATTAATATTCTGCCAACTACACAATAATGTGTTCTAAATAGTGATATGAAAATTTATATAATTTTTACTTCATATACTTTTTTATCGTCTTGTGACCAAAATTTTGGCGAATTTTGATAATGACTCCCTTAAGTCTGAGAATGCTCTCAAGTCTGAGAATCTTCTCAAATCCAATATTCTCAGTCAGCCACGGTGAGCCACCGTCATTAAAAAAGTTGAGAAAAATAAATTCCTAAACTCTGTTTTATTCTTACGTTCTCAGCTGAGTAATTTTCAAGACTTGAGTCGAGAATTTCTTTGAGAATTCTCAAAGTTTTATGACGGCGGACCCAGTTCATGAAAGGGTTAGGCAGTAGAACAAGCACTGCGGCTATTTCAGTTTTTTGCATATTTTCTTTATAAAACACATAGGGGCCTATTATACTATATTTATCACATAAACGTCACGTTTCAAAACTACACGTAGGGATGGTTATGTTCGTGATTATCAATTTCAGTAATTTTATTACAAATACCCAAAACTATTCTTAAACTCTCAAGTTTGTGAACGGCACGGTGTAGGGGAGGGGTCTACCATTGAGTTTTATCTTCAGAGAGAGTCAGCTATTACTATTCCTTTTAAAAGGGGGAGTCCTATTTTAGTTTTTTTTTTCTTTTTCTTTCTTTTTTTATACAATTTGTAGGGGAAAAAACACGTTGGGGTGGATCCCTACCCTCCCCCATGTTATGTACATGTATATTTTTAAAGTAAAAAAAATCTACATAGGCCTTCATGTGCAGATACCCCTTCCCCAAATTTTTTGGTTATGTGTGCCCACGAAATAAAAAAATGTATTATCAAAATTGTATATCCTTGTAGCAAAGAGAGAATTATAACTTAATATTTTTTAATGTTATTAATATGCCTCTGCTGTTGGACTTTAAGTCCCCGAGGGTATTCATAAGGCCAGTTTCGTCTAGTACCCCAGTGCTATCATGAAACGGATATATAAATTTTAATGTGATAAATTTTAGAAATAAAGGACGTATCTCCCTCAGGCACAGCTCTGGTCCTTGTTCGGATTTTGACTCATGTGCGGCACTTTCGATCCATGCTCGTTGCTTTTTATCTTTTTTAAGATTTCCAATAGTTTTGGTCTGAGCATCACTGAAGAGACATTATTTGTCGAAATGCGGATCTGGTGCATTAAAGTTCATACCGTTCATTTATAATGATAAATATAGAGTTTTCGATATTTCTGTTAGATCTGCCACTCCAGTATAATTGACCAGAATAGTAAATGCCTAAAGTTGATAGAGCAATTCGCTATAGATATTTGGGACTCTAAGTCTGATCAGAACAGTGTGATATTGGGTTAATATCAAACAATTGAAGAGGGAGGGTGCTAGTTTACTCTCGCTCCATCTATCCACCTGTCTGTCCTTCCGATCCTATCCCTTCAATGAACATTTCCTATATTAAAGGTGATGTTGAGGGGGGGGGGGAGTGGGGGGCGGGGCAGGTCTTGGCGATTCAATTACTATATTACATTACTATATTATACAACTATTACGTCAAGAGAGATGCTTGCTCATTTGTTGAACATAGAAAATGCCATAAAATGAGGTTGAATTTTATTCCAAAATAGCTTTGATTTTGTTCTTCATTAAAAAGTGTGTGTGGGGTTGGGGTGGGGGCACAGATATATCCCCCCCCCGATCTGAAAGTGGGGGGCTAATGCCCCCGCTTCCCCCTGTGACTACGCCTATGCATCGGGAGCGGTAGATGTTGCAAACATAAGAAAAAAATAAGTCAAAATGTTGGACCCCCCCTTTTTAAAATTCCTGGATCCGCCTATGAGGTCCGTGTTTGCTCTGCTCTTATTTTGTATATTTGTTTAATGGACGTTGAGATTGAATACTGTTCGTTATTTCCATATCCTTATTTTCAAGTTTGCGTGAAAAATTTTTAGGTAGTGGGTTTTTTTTTAAGCTTGTCAATTTTTTTCAGGTAAGACAGAATAATTTCTTTGCCTGGCCCCCCACTTTCAAAATCGATGCTACGTGCCTGTTAAGCATATAGGTCACAGTCAAAATCACAAGGTCATTGACCTTGCCTGGTGTCATTTGAAATAAATTGATTAGCGGAGTATGCATACCAAATATGAAGACTAGTCCTTGCATGTACCTCTCATGGTTCAGAGTTTTGGCGAAGGTACGGAAAAGTTATTACAGGTCACAGTCAAAGTCACAAGGTCCTTGACCTTGACATTTCAAAGAACTTAAATAATGGAGTATGCATGCTTAATATGAAGTCCCTACCTTTCATGGTTCAAAGTTATGGAGTATGCATGCTTAATATGAAGTCCCTACCTCTCATGGTTCAAAGTTTTGGATTTTGCATGCTTAATATGAAGTCCCTACCTCTCATGGTTCAAAAGATATGGCGTAGGTTAAAGTTTGCAGAAAAATACTAACCCCTCTCCCCTCTAGATATGACAGTGTGTTATACTTTATGAAAAAATCCGGAGTCCAGAGTTATCATTAATTTTTTTTTTTAAGTTAAATTGAAGTTGTTTTTTTTTTACTTTCTTTTTATATCAATATAGAAGAAAAACACAGCCCCCCCCCCCCTTAGCCCCCAGCCTCTCCCCCGTTCCGACGCCGATGAAGTTTATTCATAAAATAAAAGAATCATCATCATCATCATTGAACCTTCATTTTGATTTGTTTAATCATGTTAATTATTTTCTAAAATGAAAGACGCGTTATCATTTTTTTTTTTTTTTTTTTTTTTTTTTTTTTTTTTTTTTTTTTTTAGAAATTTATACAAATCTACAAAATCCCAATGAGCTCATTTTCGTAGGTAAAAAAAATAAATTTTTCGCAATATAACGCGAAACTTTCGCGATATAACGCGTAACTTTCGCATTATAACGCGAAATAATATATGCATATATAGTATTGATACTCAGGAACATTGATCTTGACTGACAGATTAGAACATGAACACATACGGGAACTCTCAGGAACTTATTTATAAAATACCATTTCCTCAGAAGATGTACTGGAGAAATGATGCGAGAATACTCAATAGGATAGATTAGTCATCAGAATATTTTTTTTTAACCTTACCATTGAATTGATAAAATGAGTTTTACTTTCTTGTACATGTTTTTCAATTATTAAAATTAAATTTAATTCTTTAAACTGATTATTTTTTTTAAGAAAAATCTCCACTTGACACTTTTTTCAAGCTTTTTTTTTAATCGGTAACATTTACTTCAACAACACCACTAGTAAATTAAGAAATCATTCATTTTGGACAAAAAAAAATTATACACTGTAGAAACATAACGTAATTAAGTGAATGAACAATGTATTATCTTGAGCTTAACAATCGAGTCGTGTGATGCTGTTTAAATAACAATTATAATTGGATAATATACATGTATAATGCATTTGTTAATTACAAATTTATTTAGAGGAGGGTTCTCTAAATTTTCTCCAATATTTATATATTGGGTTATAGAGAAGTTCGTGGACTAGTCATAAATAAAAACTATGAAGGTATACAGCAGAGTTTGTACACTTTGAATCGTCAATGTTTAGCAATGGAATGACAACGCGGTGCAACCTCAAAATAGGATGTCGTATTTCCACAGTGAATCCAGCAGAGTCACATGAAAATCTGCTATCCAATTTTCACAAATGCGGCGGACCACAAGTGACAAATCTACCTCATTTTGAGATCTTGATCTTGATCTCTACAAAATAAATTATTTCAAATTCTCTAGAGAGTGCATAAAAAAGACGCGGGAAAGGGGGCGATTTTCCCCGAAATTAATAATCTTGAAGTTTAACTTCTGAAAAAACTTGCATAAACTTTGAATTGTTTGAACAGCGTGGAAAAAGACAAATTGTGACGGTAAAGATGGATTCAATAGCAAGAAATCTCACAATTTATCTTGTGATAGTCCAAGATCAAAATAGCCTTTGCTTATCATTGAAATGAATAAAGTTGATGTCAAAATCAAAAGAAAGTTGAGACTAAAGCAAATATCTGGTAAAACAGCAAAAGTTTCGTGTTATAACGCGTAAGATTCCCGTTTATTCGCGAAAGTTTTGCGTTATAACGCAAAAGTTACGCGTTTATTCGCGAAAGTTTCGCGTTATATCGCGAAATTTTCGTGTTAATTCGCGAAAGTTTCGCGTTAATTCGCGAAAGTTGCGCGTTAATTCGCAAACGTTTTGCGTTACACCATTCGCGATATAACGCGTTTATTCGCGAAAGTTTCGCGTTATAACGCGATAAATTAATTTTTTTATCTACGAAAATGAGCTCATGGGGCTTTCGTACAAATTTCCATCTCTTGCAATTAACTTTAACAGAATGCGAAAATTATATTAATAAATATGAAATTTATAAGAATGATTCATCAACCCCAATAGATATAAGAGCGATACGATTTTTTTTTAATCTAGAGAATTTTATGCCGTTTTTTTTAACCTACAGTGTACATGTCTGTGCAAGGGGGAAAACTTGGGAGACGAGTGGCCACATCATGTGCACATGTATGCACTTTTTGAGATGTTTAATAAACCATATTAATCACTAAAGTTAAACCCAACCCCCGCCCCACCCCCTTTTTTCCTGAAAAAAAAATGTTTTTTTTTCGGAATTAATTGTAGTGTACGTTCATGGTTTTAAACTTTACCGCTTTGAATTCGCGGGAAACAGAGAGAAAACTCGTACCCCGATTGCTGGGGTGACTACAAGAAGACTTATAGGGGCTAACGATCGAACTTCATAATAACTATGGGGGTGAGATATTAACTTATAGTAGGACAGTGTTTTACTTTAATATATTTTAATTAAATTGATAAATCCATATGTAATGTTTGTTTACGTTTTTAGCGGAAATCAACAAAAGGGAAAGAAAGGAAAAAGAAACGAAAGGAGGTAAGGTGACAAAACAAAACAAATCACTGAGATTAAAACTCATCAAATTAATTTATCAACTTCAAGTATATATGTTTTCTCAAAGTACAAAATCATTAGCATATTATCACAGAAGTAAAACTTGCATGAGACACTAAGACAGTGATAATACTTTTGGATTCCATACTAAGTATAGCAAGATATTTTAAGTCTCAGTTCTTGTCATATATGTGCAACTGTACATATATAATACATGGTTACTATTTTGAAATATCAGCGATATTTGGGCTAGGGTAAGAAAACGTGACAGAGGGCGAGGCTTGCCGAGCTTATATTTCAGGACAGTTATCATGTATTTTGTTTATCCTGCAACATATTCTTTACATTTGAACGTCCAAACTAGCTATTTTAGACAGATTTAATTTTAGGCACATCTATGCAGTGAAAACTAAGACGCCTGGTGGCGTAAACATTGCAATAATGCTTTTAGAACGTCGGAATACATGCACGAAGCTTTATTAGGGCAGTGACCGGATAAAGCTTTGGTTTGTTAGGTTGCCTTCATTAGGTCAATGCAAGGGGTAGCTGCAGGATAATAATATTCTGATTACAAGGCAATGGTTACTATTTCAGGAAAATGCAAAGTACGATGCAGCCCTGGCAAAAGTGGAAGCAGCAAACAAGGTGCGTACAAGTCATAGAAATGTTTGTTCATATGCAAATTAAAAACACTCTAAACATGCTTTTTGACAGGGTCATGATTCCACAGAATCTCTCAATTTCTGTTGATTTGTGGGTAGAAAATTCCACAGATTTCTTGCTTCCATATATGCCTTTATAGTGTACAGTGGAGCCTCATTTATCCGTACGCTTTGGTTTCTAGTCAATTTGTCCGGATATGTGAAGCGTCCGGATACCTGAATCACCAGTTAAACAAAACAATATAACATTTAAAAATTCTGTCCCAATGAAAAAGTGTCTGGATACTGAAGCATCTGGATATCTGAAGGTCCACTGTGCTTATACCACGCTGCAAAAAGTACTTCTACAGTCGTTAAAACAAGTGCCAACTTTTTCCCAAACTGGTCAGCTTTAACATTTCTCCTCATATGTATTTTGATTCAAACTTCATTCAAAATTATCTTTTCAGATACCAGACCCCTTAGAGTTAGTGGCACCTTTTAAAAAATTTGAGAGGAATGGGTGTGTATTAATAAACTTGTAAACTTGGTATAATTTTTTTTCACTTGTTATCGATTTGTAATGTAGTTTATTGTACATTTTATTGTTGCCCAGTATTTAAATGAATATTCAGGTCATATATATTACAATTATTCTTTTCAAAAATGACTTAAATGAATTACTTTTATAATGAAGCAAAATGGACCATCCCTGACACTTCTTTATACACAGGTTTTTCAGTATTAAGTTTATAATGGATTGATCTATTCTTTAGTTTGAAGTTGAAAATTGAGTGCAAAAAGGTGACAGATATGGAGAAAGAATTGATAGACTGGGCATTTCAACTGACCAAGGCTAACATGCAGAAAATCTAAGTACAAACTAAGGCTAACATGAGAAAATGTAAGTTCATGTACTGATGAAGGCCAACATACAGAAAATGTAAGTACTGACTAAGGCCAACATGCAGAAATGTAAGTACTGACTAAGGTCAACATGCTGAAATGTATGTACTGACTAAGGTCAACATGCAGAAATGTAAGTACTGACTAAGGTCAACATACAGAAAATGTAAGTACTGACTAAGGCCAACATGTAGAAAATGTAAGTACTGACCAAGACCAACATACAGAAAATGTAAGTACTGACTAAGGTCAACATACAGAAAATGTAAGTACTGACTAAGGTCAACATGTAGAAAATGTAAGAACATGTACTGATGAAGGCCAACATACAGAAAATGTAAGTACTGATGAATCCCAACATACAGAAAATGTAAGTACTGATGAAGGCCAACATACAGAAAATGTAAGTACTGATGAAGGCCAACACACAGAAAATGTAAGTACTGATGAAGGCCAACACACAGAAAATGTAAGAACATGTATTGATGAAGGCCAACATACAGAAAATGTAAGTACTGATGAAGGCCAACATACAGAAAATGTAAGTACTGATGAAGGCCAACGTACAGAAAATGTAAGTACTGATGAAGGCCAACACACAGAAAATGTAAGTACTGATGAAGGCCAACATACAGAAAATGTAAGTACTGATGAAGGCCAACATACAGAAAATGTAAGTACTGATGAAGGCCAACATACAGAAAATGTAAGTACTGATGAAGGCCAACGTACAGAAAATGTAAGTACTGACTAAGGTCAACGTTCAGAAAATGTAAGTACTGACCAAGGTCAACATACAGATAATGTAAGGACTGACCAAGGTCAACATGCAGAAAATGTAACTTAAGTACTGACTAAGGTCAACAATTACATGTAGAAAATGTAAGTACTGACCAAGGTCAACATACAGAAAATGTAAGGACTGACTAAGGTCAACATGTAGAAAATGTAAGTACTGACTAAGGTCAACGTACAGAAAATGTAAGTACTGACTAAGGTCAACATACAGAAAATGTAAGTACTGACCAAGGTCAACATGCAGAAAATATAAGTACTGACTAAGGCCAACAGACAGAAAATGTAAGTACTGACTAAGGCCAACATACAGAAAATGTAAGTACTGACCAGTGAAATGTGCATATATTCTCAGTTCAACCAAATTTACCTAACAGAGAGGATGAAAAGAATGAGTCATGTCTTAGCTGCAGAATTAGCTGCAAAGTTTTTTTTTGACAATTTGATATTTTAAAAGTAATTTTGTCCATCTAAATAAATAAGTTGCCTTGAATCACAACGTGAATTGAGGAAATTTGTGACTTCAGATAGTGGCTGGGTATTTTGTGGAAATTATGGGTTTTTAGTATGACCTCTGACACTTGAGTCATGTTTCATTTGTCTACCTGAGTTCATGGTTAGGTATAAAATATATTAATGAGTAGTGATGGGAATCGGTAAGAATTTCATAATCGATGATTGGGTTCCTCTAACTAACTAATTATCGATTATAATCGGACACGTAAAAAGTATATCAATTTAAACAAATAAATTGTTAGAATGGGTATATGGCGACTCTTTTTGGTGATCCAGTTTGTCATATGTTCATTTTAAAGAACTAAAAGTACGCCCATGCCCAGAAACATGCTTTGTTATCGGGGCAGAAATGCAAGAGTTTGTTTATCTGCACCGTTACGTTACACAAATAAGCCAGAAGCAATGCTGTGGATAGAAAATTATGGTTAAAAACCAGATGGCTTGTAAAATAAAATAATAAACCGTAGTGTTGTACCGATAATCGGAAAACATCGATTGTCGACGAAAAAATGCTACCGATTCCGATGATCGATTAAAATTTTTCATAATCGATCATCGGAAACATACTTATAGTTCTAATAAAGTACATTCCAGAATTACCTATTTCTAGTTTAAAATATATTTATTCTTAATGAAAGAAAACTGGCATGTGCTTCTAATACTTGCCAACTAGCACAAAGCAAAGGTGCTTAGGAACCACGAGTAAATTTTTGTTTAGGCTCATAATATTTATAACTTGTTCGCCCATGTGGCGAATTAAAAATCTGCAGGACCATTCCAGTCCCCTTACTGAAAACAGACGCTTTTCCTCATGTTCTTTTTCCTTAAAACTTCCAATCAATTAAAAGAATAAAAGTAACATGGATCTATTGTTCGTAAATACCCTACATCTAATCCATTTACCAGTTCTACATGATTCGTGAAATCTTGAAAACGATCGTTTTTTTTCTAATCCGAATTTCCTCCATTCCTCTGTGTATCGGTTATACGTGGTAGATATCCATTTAAATTATTTCCAATCACTCAGTCTTATGAAATTGAAGTGTAATTAGGCTTCTCCTTATTCCAGATAATTTTCAAAAATATTTTAACTAAAAAAAATATCTTATTCATGTGATGGTATAGTCCAATGACCAGGAAAAGGGGATTAAGAATATAACCTTGCAAAAAAAGGATAGTAAAATTGTTAATTAAATTGAATTTCATTTTCTGTGATGAAATATTTTTGTAAAATTTATTTTACAAAGTAATTTGAACTTCAATTTTCATTTTAAACAAATGCACAAGTATATTTAGACTTTAATTAATTGACCCAGTGATATATTCAAAGGGTTCAAAATCACAAAGATTGTAGATTTAGTTGTAAGCTCCTAAATTTGAAACTTTAGGAGCCCACGTGGCTAGTGGAAATTTTAGTTAAGTTTAACCCATGCATGACATTGTATGTATAAATTAAGTGTGAAATAAGCAAAACAACAAAGAAAACAATAAATTACATATTTTATAAATTCATGTTAAAGAAATAATTTGAAATAAATGCATCAGTCTGCTTTTTATATACCAAACTATGACATCCGATTATAATCGGTAAAATCGCATCGGAAGCAGTAACCGATTCCAACCGATGATCGATTATGAAAATTAACCGATGTCCCATCACTAATAAACCGATTAATCATAATTTTAAAAATGCAATCGATTGCTTGGATTATATGTCAGCAATCGACTGATTTTCGATTATAATCGATGATTGGAACACCACTATTAATGAGTCTTGTAAAACAGACAACCTCCAACTAGATTAAGGTGTATGAAAGGCATTTTTTAAAAATAACCACGTCTAGTTCTTGATGAACGTTTAATGACATTGATGTGAATATATGACCTGTATTACCTGGTGTCTAATTACAGATTATATGACCTATATTACCTGCTGTCTAATTATATGACCTGTATTACCTGCTGTCTAATTATATGACCTATATTACCTGCTGTCTAATTATATGACCTGTATTACCTGGTGTCTAATTATATAATCTATATTACCTGCTGTCTAATTATATGACCTATATTACCTGCTGTCTAATTATATGACCTGTATTACCTGGTTTCTAATTATATAATCTATATTACCTGGTGTCTAATTATATGACCTATATTACCTGGTGTCTAATTATATGACCTATATTACCTGCTGTCTAATTATATGACCTGTATTACCTGCTGTCTAATTATATGACCTATATTACCTGCTGTCTAATTATATGACCTGTATTACCTGGTGTCTAATTATATAATCTATATTACCTGCTGTCTAATTATATGACCTGTATTACCTGGTGTCTAATTATATAATCTATATTACCTGGTGTCTAATTCATATGACCTATATTACCTGGTGTCTAATTATATGACCTATATTACCTGCTGTCTAATTATATGACCTGTATTACCTGGTGTCTAATTATATAATCTATATTACCTGCTGTCTAATTATATGACCTGTATTACCTGGTTTCTAATTATATAATCTATATTACCTGGTGTCTAATTATATGACCTATATTACCTGGTGTCTAATTATATGACCTATATTACCTGGTGTCTAATTATATGACCTATATTACCTGGTGTCTAATTATATGACCTGTATTACCTGGTGTCTAATTATATGACCTATATTACCTGGTGTCTAATTATAAAATCTTTATTACCTGCTGTCTAATTATATGACCTATATTACCTGGTGTCTAATTATATGACCTGTATTACCTGGTGTCTAATTATATGACCTATATTACCTGCTGTCTAATTATATAATCTATATTACCTGCTGTCTAATTGTATGACCTATATTACCTGGTGTCTAATTATATGACCTATATTACCTGCTGTCTAATTATATGACCTATATTACCTGCTGTCTAATTATATGACCTGTATTTCCTGGTTCTAATTATATAATCTATATTACCTGCTGTCAAATTATATGACCTGTATTACCTGGTTTCTAATTATATAATCTATATTACCTGCTGTCTAATTATATGACCTGTATTACCTGGTGTCTAATTATATGACCTATATTACCTGGTTTCTAATTATATAATCTATATTACCTGCTGTCTAATTATATGACCTGTATTGCCTGGTTTCTAATTATATAATCTATATTACCTGCTGTCTAATTATATGACTTATATTACCTGGTGTCTAATTATATGACCTATATTACCTGGTGTCTAATTATATGACCTGTATTACCTGGTGTCTAATTATATGACCTGTATTACCTGATGTTTAATTATATGACCTATTTTACCTGGTCTCTAATTACAGGTATGAAGAGAGTGACTGGGGATGGAAAGATAAGGATAAATACACGGAAATGACAGATGAGAGAGCCCAGTATCTGATCGCCTCCGACGCCACCACCGGTAAACTCGTCGCCTTCACTCACTTCCGCTTCGACATGGAGTTAGACGAGGAGGTCTTGTACTGGTGAGCGTTTGATTGAGTCTCATCTTAGAAGAGGCCCATACTGTATACAGGAAAATTTTCACCCCTTACGCCCTCGTTACAAAGTGGGCGAATTTAAAACAGGGCTAATTCAAAGAACACAGTATAAATTCTAAATAGAACTGTGACTAGGCAAATTTAGAATAGGGAAAATTGTTTCCAAGTGTAAAAGGCAAAACTAACATAGGGCGAAAATAACCCTATATACAGTAGTCAGATTTCCTTTCTCTCAAATGAACTATAGCATAATTTGTTAAAGTTGAGAAATTGCAAGAGTTAAAAGAAGGAAAAAATCAAATTTTGGCCACCCCCTCTTCCCCTCAGATTCCAAACAAGAAACTAGACATTTTATAATTTGAGATTTATAAGCAATAAATGCCGCCGCTTAAAAAAAGATTATTAAAGGTTCTTGGACATAGATTTGAAGTTAATATTTTCTATATAATATTACGACGTATATATTTTAATAGCATTTCGCACAAAAAATAATTAAAAATCTTTTTTCATTTAAAAGTTATTAAAACTTCAAATTTTTTTGCGGGTTTGATTGACACATCCTTGCACTTTCGCAAATTTCAATTTTATTCTTAATACTTAGGAAAGGTGCTCAGGTTGAAAACGCAAGAGGGTTCGGCAGGCCTCGCCCTCTATCATGTTTTCTTACCCTCGCCCAAATATCGCTTATATTTCAAGACAGTAACCATGCATTTTATATTTATCTCCAATTTTATGAAATGCAGAAGCAAGGTCATCACAAATGTTTCATGACTTCACAATGTTGAATGCTATTCTTGTCCATTTGTATTTGGAGGATTAGAAAAAGAACGATGTAATCTGAAAACAAAGTTTATTTTTCTCACCAATTTCCATCACAAAAAGATACATTTTTCTTCTTCCTGGTGAAGACAGGCAAAATAAGAGAAAACAGATTGAAATTACTAATTATTTGTTGATGAATTTGATGACATTTGTGATGTATTGGAGAATATTAAAAACGACATCTCTTTGATTTTTGCAATATTCATAGTAGAATTTGTTTTAATATTAGATATTAATAGATAATAATAGATAGATAATAGATAAAAATAGATATTCACTATTTTACATTCCAATATAACTTTCATTGCTAAAATAAACCACAATAGTGTATAATGTTTTTTTCTTTGTGATCAATTGTCCTAAATATTTTAATATATTTACATCCACTGAATATTTTCTACTTTATTTCTTAAGAAAACCCATTGCGTTAATCAGTGCATGAACTACACTATGCATGTCATCTGTACAGATTTCTTGATCAGTGGCTGTTCCATCAATGTAACATACAAAGACATTCACATCATTAATACAATAATTAATTTTGTTAATCCTACGTAAAGTGATAGTTTAAACAGATATAGATATAAACAATAAAATGTCTTTCTTTGGTTGTTAGTACGAGAATGGACGTTGCAGCTATTGCTGAAAAAAATTACATAACCCACTTACGCGGGTTATGTATTTTTTTTCTGCAACAACTGCGACATTTATTCCCGTACTAACAACCAAAGAAAGACATTCTATTGTTTAAATTTCAACAAAGGTACCAAAAAGTTTCAGCCAAGTCTTAAATTCAAATTGGGGAATAGACACCTTTTATGTTTCACATGTCAACTTATTTTCTGTGATATCACTGTGACAATACTTCATTCTTCACATTGCAAGGTACCTTATGAATATAATTTATATTTTCATAGCCATGCATTGGATTTTGGCACCAGAGCCACCTGTACCTCAGGTGTGCGTTCCAGTCATTGACGACTTCTTGGCTAATCAAGAATTCCTGGCTGCAGAGCATCCCATGACACGGTTGTGTCAGAGACTTATTGTAAATGATCAAGAAATTCAACAGGTATTACAAATTCCAAAGCAGTACTAAATTTTAAAGTGTGTTTTCCAAGTACTCAGTACTTAGTGTGAAATATTGTCTCAGCTAGTTGAAATGCTTATTGATTTAGTATTTTCTTACTGACAGATTGCTGCTTTGACTGTTGGGCAAAAAGACAACTGTCTCTGGTCTGCCATTCGTAAAAATCGTTTAACGGCTTCTAACTTGGGAAGTGTTCTGGCAGCAGTAAGAAGAAATAGGTTCTACAAAATACACATTTTGTCAATCTTCATTTTAATGAAATTTTGCTTGTCCTTAAATTGAAAAGTAACTGAAATCTTTTTCTCCTGCACTATTTTACAGATATCCAGTTTCATTGTTCAAGCACCTCTGCCAAGCCTACAACCTTTTCAAAAAAGATGCCATAATTCTGGGTGTTTGCAATGATTCTGGGTGTTTGCAATGAGGGACTAGACTCAATTCGAACCTTGCCCCCCCCCCCCCCCCCCCCCCCCCCCCCCCCACGAAATAGGATTTTCGCCTTTGGGCAATTTTTCCTTTTTTTTTTTCTTTTTTCTTTTTTTTTTTTTCGGCTTGTCAGGATTTTTTTTTGGAGATACAAAATTTTTTTTCTTACACTTATCCCCCCCACTTTCAATTTGCTTCCGACGCCAATGCATATGGAGACGCAGTAGCAGAACCAACGGGTAAAAAGGAGGAAACTATTTTCCCATACTCTAAAAAAGTTTTATCTGTAATGTTTGCTATCAAACTATTATATATTATTTTCATTTTCAATAGTCATATGGCTCCACAGTAATGGTGTACTTGGGAGTACCCATGATGGGATTGTGCGTCGACCAGCTGCATTTGGATTTCATCACCTGTCTCTAGCTCTGACTCACATAATGCAAGCATGAAATATTCGGCCTACAATACTAGAAGTCAAGTGCCCATATACAGCCAAGGAGAAAACAATATCTAAAGCAACCGACACTGGCCCAGTGGTTCTTGAGAAGAAGAATTTTAAAAAAATTTCCTATACATGTATATTCTTATGCTTAACTTTGATCAGCTATTGTAGACCCACCCTACCCCCGGGGGTCATGATTTGAACAAACTTGAATTTACATTACCTGAGGATACGTCCACATGAGTTTCATCTTTCCTGGCCCAGTGCATTGTGGTCCCACCGTACCCCCGGGGGTCATGATTTGAAGAAGCTTGAATCTACACCACCTAAGGATGCTTCAACATGAGTTTCATCTTTCCTGGCCCAGTGGTTCTTGAGAAAAAGATTTTTGAAAAAATGCCATTAATTTTTCACCATTTCATAATTATCTCCCCTTGGAAGAGGGCGTGACCTTTCATTTTGAAAACCTTGAATTCCCTTCACCTAAGGATACCTTGTGGCAAGTGTGGTTGAAATTGACCCAGTGGTTCTTGAGAAGAAAAAGTGAAAAGTTTATGACAACGACGAGTCAGACAACGGACAAATTTTTATCAAAAAAGCCTTCGGCTCAGGTGAGCTAATAAGTGGGAAACAGCCTGTAATATGGTTTGGACACAGCAAGATTGTGCTATTGTAAGGATTACCCAGGACCCTGTTTGGCAGACAAACATTTCCGTTCTTACAGACTTCTATTTCCATAGATTAATACCACTCTTATAGCAGTAACTGTAAATCCTTTGAATCATGTATATGTAAGTCATATAGAGCATGCAAGCCATGTTTGAAGAGTAGTAATGAGCTTCAGTGTCTGCAAGTTAATCATAATATTTTAATCTTGAATAAATAACAGCTTTCAAACTCTTTCAGTTATTTTCTGGTACAAAATTTTGAGCAATTTCTTGCAACAATGGTTCTTGAAAATTTACCAACACACAACATAATTGGAATACTTTTGTACTATAAATATATCGGAGCTGGTGTGGGATGTGTCTCAGTATTTCATAATTTTTTTAATCTATCATTAGCACGTTCAACGTGAATTCTAGATACATGTATTACAATTTTTCTATTGAGCTGGACTTCGACAGGGGTGTACTGGGACTTTGCTGTCAAAAAGGGTGGTATTATATAAATGGTGCCTGTTTTGTAGGGTAACATTTGAAATTGACACCCCAAGGAAAACCATTGTCAACCGACGCGTCAGCGGAGGTTGACAATGGTTTTCCGAGGGGTGTCAATTTCAAATGTTACCCTACAAAACAGGCACCATTTATTTTATTATACTGAATGTCTTATTGATTTAGGACGTCAGCAAAAAAAAAAAAAAAAAAAAAAAACCCGTCCATCGTCTCTACGTTCACGTATAGAAAGCTTTCACACTCACCGGTTCACTAATCTCCTTATTGTTTGTTTGATACTCGAATTTGAGTCATTTATCATATAAAGTTTCGTTATTTCTGGCTCGCAAGCATGTTTCCTACTCTCGCAAGCATAAATCGTCTGTCATTTGTTGTTTTCAAGCAGAGACATATAAGAGAGGGACCGCTAACTCATTTTCGCGCCAAATTATCTTCATGTTTTCGCAGCGCCCTCACCGGGAGGCATAGAAAGACTTCCGGTCGTATTAGCTACAGTGTTTTAATCGAAGACTTTGGGGTAAATATTGCCTATATATTGTATATTTTACTATTTATAGCCTGCACGTCAATAGAAATTTACATAAGATGGATATCTATGATGTATTTTTGCAGCTATAAAGAGAAATTAAAAAGATAACACGTATAACATGAGACCATGCATCATGATGTTTACATCTTGTCGTTGTCGGTACAACATTTTTAATTCTGAATGAAAATGTTCTCTTGTTGAAAAGTTGCTCCTTTTATCTTCATAAACATTGTAGACTCAGGCCCTTAGGAACTGGTGAGCAAGGAGGAAAAATTAGCAAGTATACAGGCACGTTTCGTTTTAAAAGGGGGGGGGGTATGTAAATGTAGGACAAGTTATCTGGGAAAAAAAACTTGAACAAGCAAATAAAAAGAGAAGGAAATTGTCAGAACAATATGTAGAAAAAAACTACTATTTTATGTAGGAGGGGTCGGTTGGGGGGGGGGGGACTTTTAGTGTACATTTCAACAGTAAATGGGTACACTGTATATGTTGTGGACCCCCCTCCCCCCCCCCCTTCCCCCATCAATATAATACTGGTATGTGCTATTCGAACATTTGCTTTAACGTATCCCTTAAATAAATATTATTTAAACCTCATATGTTTTTCTTTTCCTTTTTTATTTGCTCAACTGAGATTTGTCCCAAAAACTGAAATTCCTTCCCACAAAAGGGGCCTGAGAGTTTCTCAACATTTTAAAGACTTGATCATAGTATTGAGATGTATTATTTACTTTTTTGTATATCCAAGAATGTATAATAAGGATGTTAAATTTTTACATCATGTAAAGATGAACACTTGTTCATGTAATCTCCAGGTATGTCAGAAATCACTCTTCTCAACAATAGACACAGATTGCAAGCAGAGGAAATGAAGAATGCATAAATTTTTATGGGTGAATTTATCCTGACCACCATAAATCTATTAAGTAAGTGGCAATTTTTACTCACTTATATCACAATAATTTGTTTAAAATGTATCATTTTGCTTCACATGACTGTAAACATGTGTTATTTACATCAAAATTTGCATCAGGATAAATATCGAATACATGTACAATTGTACATGTATTGCCTTGATTTATAGAGTGATAATCTTACATGTTCTTTGCGAGGGGATGCTCCGCCTCGCGGTGTCCTTGTTTCATGAGGATTGTTGATCTTTTTTTTTTACTGCTTTTGTAGTTTCTTTTTTTAATATACATGTACTAAATAATGAACAATTATTATCCCACGTTTTACAGGTATATTTCATGGGGCTATTAAATTCTTTTCTTCATTGATTTTGTCTTTTTCATATTTTCAGAGTAACAGTTCCTCTCTTGATTGATTCTACAAGATTCTGAAGTTGTTTTCCCAAAAGACCTTGACCTGCTTCATAAGGGTGTTTTACGTGAGATCTAAGGATGAATAAGACAACAAATAGTTGTTCAGTAAGCTATAAAGCTTAAAATGTTGCTGCATAAAATATAGCCACGCTCAAAATGGCACTGAAACAAACATTGACATGTTGTGTGGTTTTTCAACAATACTGCAAATGAATAAGAAATAATATCAGAAACTTTCATCTCAGGTTTAAGACCTCCGAGAATTTAATTAATGAATATTCTTTCCAAACATTTTCCCACTCCTTGGATTGTAAATTCTGAGTAAAGAAATGTGTGATGAACATTTCAAATTTCTATGTGATGCATACATGTATAAACTAAAATATACTACATGTACATGTACTATGCCTAAATGTATGACAATAAATCTAACTTAAACTTAGCCAATGCATATTTTTGTATTTTTTGAACACCTAGTTTTTAGGCTCAAGTGAGCTTTTCTAATGACATTTTGTCTGTTGTATGTCCAACTAAAATTTTCACAATTTCGACTTCTTCTCAAGTACCTCTGGGTCAATTTAAACAAACTGGTACAAAGCATCCCTGGTTGAAGGGGAGTTTGAATTGTTAAAATGAAGGGCCACGTTCCCTACAAAGGGAGATGTTCAAGAAGAGACAAAAATAGGGCGGGGTCTTGAAAAAAAATCATGAACCACTGGGCCAGAAAGTAAAAACTGTGGAAGCATCTTGGGATTAGTGTAGATTCTAAATTGTTCAAATCATGACCCCCCAGTTGGGTCGGGCCACACTAAGGAATCAAAGTTTTACATAGAAATATATAGGAAAAAAAACTTTAAAAATCTTCTTCTCAAGTTGAAGAACCACTGGACCAGAAAACCTGAAACCTATGTCAAATTCTATATTATTTAATCATGACCCCTGGAGGTAGGACAGGGTCACAATAAGGAAGCCAAGTTATACATAGATTGTAATATAAAAGGAAAAATTATTTTTTTTAAGAACCACAGCCAGAAAAACTTGTGTAAAAGCATCTGGGGTAGTGTAGATTCTAAATTGTTCAATTTATGACCCCAGGGGTAGAATGGGGCCATGATTTAGAATCCAAGTTTTACATGAAATATGTAGGAAAAAACTTTAAAATTTCTCAAGAACCACTGGGTTCACAGGTGCTTGACGACAGAACCCCCCCCCCCTTTCGATATAGACCCCTGGGCTTTTTTCTTATAAATAATTTTCCATTGATATATTTGTGATAAGATCTATACCAACGTTAACAAATCGAAAAATTCCCTAAAACAAATGTTCTATAAATTCTACCCTACATTCTATATATAAAAATCAACTATAGAGAGTGGTTTGAAATTTTGTTGTAAAATGTTTGTTTAAGCAAATTTTCTGAATTGATAGGGTAGGTTATATCACAAATGTGTCATCCATATATATTAAATTTATGTGAAAAAATTCTAATAGGCCCGAGGGTCTATTTTAGGGGAGGGGGGTGGTCCTGTCCTGAAGCACCTGTGGCTGGGTCAGGAAAGCTGAAACTTATGTGAAAGCATCATGGGGTAGTGTATATTTTAATTTTTTTAAATATGTAAAAATTAGCACAAGTCTAGTACTTAAACATTGTTTTAAAAACCAGTTAATCATACCATGTATGAGTTGCTGGACTAGATTCATGTTACAACATTAGTCTGGTTTCAGGATGGTGTATTTTTTAACTGTATTTTGTTTTGTTTTTTAATGCCAAAATAATGTAGATATGTAGTTTAAAAAAATCAAAAATATAATGATATAGATTTATTTTTCTATACAGCAATATAATGCACTAAAAAACATTAATTTCAGCCTTTTTTAAAAATAATTATTTAATGAAAGACATACTGTCATACACCAACCTGAATCCCAACAGAGCTGTAACACCTATGTATGTATTAAAAACCAAGTAATTAATACATGCAACTGCAAAATCAACATTGCAAACAAATGAGCTCGTCATAATTGGTCTCATCCTACACTATAAAATACATTTTTATTGTTATAGTTTTTAAAAGACAGACTGAACAAATGCAACTCGAGACATGGGTTAGATGGATTTCATCTATTTACTGTATTTAAATTTGTTCTCAATTCTTTGTCGTCATACACATAATACAAACGAAAGTATCTAATCCTCCTACGATTAATGCCACAAGTAAATTTTGCATACAATTGAAGTTTTAGCGATGTTTTCTACCCATTCTTATGATGAAACGCCATACTGTTTATAGTTTCTATGCCTCCCGGTGAGGGCGCTGCGAAAATCGGAAGATGATTTTCCATTCGGAACTCGAATTTTTGAAACGTCATAAAAAATCTAGAGTGCTCCGAAAGAGTCAGCGGTCCCTCTCTTATATGTCTCTGTTTCAAGTAAGCTATATCGGACGCAAGCTTTTATTGAGGTCAAGCTAATTCCGGTTCTTTCAAACGCGCAACTTACGTTTTGAGAATTCTACGGTGAACCGTACGCGCATAATTTCCACGCATGTGGCATTATCGTTGTGTTACCCGTTGTCACGTGTGTTGCTAAGGCTCAGGGTAATCGAACGGATTGTTACCTGCGTCTTAACCAATCAGATTTTAGTATTTAACATGAAAGTATAATAAATTAAGATGAACACCTTGTGGCAAGAGTTTATGTATTGTGAACCCTTTATCAGCAAGAATCATATCACCAGGAGACAGCTGATTCAGGAGTCCACAATGCTCAACAATTGCAATATCTGAGGTACTTCCTGGATACAATTTACTCGCAAATACAAGAGCACCATTTGGTGCAACACCAGTGACACTCTTGACTGTGTGGGAATTTTTATACCCATGCACTGTAGGTACTAGCTTGTAGCCTCGTATCATTTCCAGGAACATCCTGTGTAATTTCAGTGGCATCGTTTCTTTCCTATCTAGAAATAATTTTACCAGAGGAAGATTTTTGGAAACTCCTCAAAATACGAAATCTGCATGCATTCCAAACTTGAGTAACTTTGAAGATTTATATATACTGAGAAGTAGCACACCTTTAATATGTATAGAAAGCATTTGTCTTTCGTCTGCATGCATTGAGACAGCTGAATTATTTACACATATTCTATTACAATGTACATCTACGACGAGTAATAGATATGAAGATAAAGACACGTGTCCTATGTTAATAACTTGATCTTTAATGCCACTTCGGGGAGGACCTCTCTCTCTCTCTCTTTCTCTCTCTCTCTCTCTCAGACTTAGAGGGAACTTACTCTCTAATAACAGAGATGACTTTCCATGTAAGTAACCCTATTTTTACTTATAGTTTACTCTGTAATATAAATTCTATCGAATTACATAACTGAAAGAAACATTCAGTTCTATTTTCTTTGGCTCATACTTTTCAAATTGTTTTGTAATATTTGACAAAAAAAAAAAAATCCAATTCAATTTTTAGACCTTACAAAATTGAATATAGACCCTTTAAAAAAAACTCTAATGTTTCAAGTACCATGGTATTAGAATTTTTTTTATTGGTACTATATACATTTTTCCTTTATAAAAATATAATTTCTAGTGGAATTCTGATGAGCAAACTAATATAATCCTGTGAGCTACTTATTAAGCCGATATATAGAATACTATAGAAAATTTAGCTATTGCATGTTTGTGTCCCCTCAATAAAAACGTAGTAGCTCTCCGAATAATATAGTTGGTAATTGACGGACCGGAGAGCTATGTACATGCAGTGCTTAACCATCGAAAAAACTGACAAATTGTTTTTATTGTGCACGAAAAAGTGCGCCGTTTCTCGATTTATTTCTCCATGATTTTAAAACAGTTCCTCAGAATAGTACTAAGCATGTGTTTCTAACGTATTCTTTGGTTGTTTCCACAATAAAACATTCTTTATCATTGTTGTTAATAGCGCTTCGTAACTAAAATTGGGATCATCGAAAATTTCTTCTATTTACTAGTATTCTGTCATGTTAGTTTGCAAGATAATTCGGTCGAATGAGCTTCGTGCAAATGTCAAGAACAAGAAAACTTAGTTGTTTTTTTTTTTTTGAGGTAAGAATTTGGAACAATTAATCCAGAATTAAGCACAACTTTTTGTGAGAAATTAATAAATATATACAGTTTTTCTAAGGGTGGAACTGTAGCTCTCCGGTCTCTCAATATATAATTATACAGTTCTGCAGCTATAAAAACATTTGATGAACTATTTTGTTTGTCAATGAATTTTGGTAGTTGATAGTGCCCCCTCCCCCAACTAAAAATTTATGGCTGTGCCCCCCCCCCCCCCCCCCCACTGAATTAAATTGTAAAGTTGTGATTCAAAATTAACATCATATCATAGTCCAAATTAATATAATATAAACTAAAATTATCTAAATTAAGTAATAGCCGTGTTTCGAGTTATGCTGGAACACCGTTTTTATTCGATTTTTACTCGCGCCTTCACTAAAATGTTCCACATGGTAACTTCCGGTTTCGTGACGTTCTCTTGAAATATCAGAATATCATAGTAAATAATAGGAGGTATGGCTGAAGATATGATTTTTTTCTCATGGCTTGTTCCCGATTTGCAGAACTATCTCTAGGACAAAGGAATTCAGTGCAGTATGGCGAGAAACTTGGATCTACAATGTATATGTAGATCTAGGTCGTCTTCGTGAACTCGCTCACGTACTTAATCTTGAGCATTGAGGTACACCACACATGTATCTATTTATAATTAATAATGCTGTAAAATTTATGAATAAAATTCCACATAAACTGTTAAAGTTAATTTTTTTTATTTAATTAATAGTAGCATCAGAG
>NW_026930640.1:0-32500 GCF_032062105.1 Saccostrea cuccullata
AACACATAATTGGTGGCACCTGAACACAATGTCAAAACATTTGTGTAAAATTACTTACAAAACATAAAATAATCTGTTCGATAAATCACAATCTCCTTTATTTTCAGTTTTTGTGGAATTAAGTTTAATCTACTCCCATGGGAGATTTGTTCCTCATACAAACAATTTTTGGCATTGCTGGGCCTCAGGTTGAGTGTAATATGGCCACTCCTGGCTCAGATAAAGGTGATCTTGGTGTGTGCCTGGTTTGTCTGCCAGACGTTCAGTTCTTCGTACTCCTCTATACACGCGTCCACCTGGTCTGGTTTGAATCCCTTGGAGACACACTGTTCCATCACCTCTGAAATCTTCACTGATCGAAGACCCTTGGAAGGAGCCATTTCCCTGACAATGCTGAATATCTGATCAGTCACATTGTGGGCTCTGAAAACAAATGTCATAATCATGTTAATACCTTCAATTCAGTTAAGTATGTTAGCACATTTTCAAAATCCTTCGTAAATATTTCCTTTAATTATTAACAGTATCAAGGTACTGTTAAGGATCTTTTTTCCAAATGGTCAAAATTTCATGGAATCAAAATTTCTGTTCATATTGTGGGTAGAAAATACCTCTGATTTCTTATTGTGACCAGTACATGAATAATAAGCAAGTGGAAGAAAATGCTTCGACAGTATAACAATAGGACGACATCTACTTTACCTATTGTGCATTTCATGAGCTGGATTGAGTGAATCCTTGGACATTTCCATCAACCTCATGGCCTCATTAACATCTTCCTTTCCACCACATCAGCCAATCTCAGCCTGGCGAGAGCAGTTGACAGCCGGAGGATAGCCAGCAGAGTACGAGCGGAGGTAAATGTCGTGTCCTTACTGTTCCTGGCCTCCTCATTCCACGTAAGCTCCAGTGATGTAATCCGACAGATTCTCCGTAATCACTGGCTGCTTCTTCTTACACACAATGTTGAGACACAAAGAAAATAACATTTGAACTTAACATTAATGTTAAATCACAATCAAAAGAGTTGTCTTCCTGAATATGTTTTTCTTAACTTATAATTTGTTTATATATACATTTGGGTTTCTAAGAGGCCTTTCTGGGTTAAAATGTGTTTACTCAAGTTTAAAGTAATATCTTTTTAACTTATCAATAAATATCAAAGTATGATTATTAAATTAAGTTTTTATAGTAAACATTTTTCTACCTGTTTTCTGTCCAAGGGAGTGAACTGGGATGGAGGCTGAACATTATGCTCGGTGTTCACTTGCTGAGTCTCAGAATTTTCTCTGTAGCTTTGTCGTTTTCAGCCACAGCAAATAGACTTTGAACGGAATTTCATTATTAAAATGCTTCAGACCATAGTTAAACAAGAATGTAACATTGTATCACAAAATTCATCAATGAAGTAAACAGACCATCAGACGTTCAATTCAGAGTTGATAAATGAAATATATTTTTTCAAACACACGTATTGTTTTTACTCGGTTTCTTATTATTATTATTATTCTTTTTTTTCTTCTGGATTTTTATGCTACGATCCAGAAATTTGCTCCAGTAGACCTTAGAAAATTCAAGTGTAGGTGTGAACAAGAACATTTTGTTGCATACGCATGCACGTGCGTGCCTGAAATGAGTGTGATATGCATTTGTAGTGGTATATAAGGATAGGAAGCTATTTATGCATGTTTTGCACACACGTGCATACTCGTCCGTATATGAAAATTAGAGATTTTTAAATTTTTCAATCTTTTTTTAAAATAGACTTATCGCGATATACTTCAAATATTCAGGGTTGGTAACGCGCTAGGGGGCATCTCAAACTTCATGGGTAAAGGTCATCAAAACAGGATGGGTTTGAAAACACGAGGGAAAGGTAGTCATCATATTAAGCCGTAGATTTTTTTTTTGATACGGAATCAATTAATTAATGGCTAGAGGAAACAAGAGAATATGGTCATTCGCACATGCATTTACATGTGCACGCGGCATTGCTAAAATTTGAATATACTCGGTATACTTCAGGGAAACGTTGTTAAAAGTGTAAAATGCATAGAGTTTGTCGTTTTTAATGAAGCTTAAAGGGAGTATGGCACCAAGAGGGAGTTGGGGAGCGTTTGGTAGATTGTATGAATTTGCTAAATTAGCCCTAGTTACAACTTAATATCACATCTGTAGTGTTAAAGAAAGCAATTCTGCTTAATACTATGTGTGTAGGTCATTTTGCAACCAAGTGACTCTTGGCAAAATTATACCAACTGCAAACAATACTTTAATCACAATAGTATTATACACTATACACAATATTTTTCCTTGTTTTTTTCAAAACAATTTCCTCAAGGCAAGTTTGGTAAATTTGGATTTTTGGGGGTAAAATCCGTGTTCACAAGATATTTACACTTACCTGCCTCCTTAACTATTTGCAATTTCCCTCTAGTTCCCCATACAATGCGTCCATATATTTTTTAGAGTAACTACGGTATCACCTTCAGTTATCCCCCTTAAAACTCACTAAATCGGTAAAATTAAAAATGCAAAATTCTAAACCCTTCAGTTGTCAAAACCATTACCTAAATAGACCTCATATGAGAAACAGATATCCTTAATAAACGAGGCCCATGGGCCACATCGCTCAACTCAGAAGCTTTGACCATTCTGTTCTTTACCAGATTTTCTACATAATGCTCCACTGATCATAATTTAGACATTTCTGGAATCACTACCCCATGATCCTTCCATGTGCACATAAGTTTCAGCAATATACCAGTGGTTCTACAAAATTTTCAAAATTTTTGTGTATCTATGTAAAGCTTCATCCTCCCAATGTGAATTAAAATGCAAATACTTTACTCACCAAAATCACAACCCGACTGGAAGAGGTTCAAAAATATTGTGAATATCCATTTTCGTCTGTGAACTTATATTTTTTTGTTACATTTGAGTTTCACCGAGATCTTTTCCCCAAGTACTATTAAAATGTGCTCTACAAATTTAGAGATGGCGTCCGAGAAGGTTGCGGGAAATATTGAATCTATAATTCTGTCAGTTACAGTAAATTTTATCTCAAGATAGGCAAAAAAAAATAAAGGTTCCACCTTACAGATACATTGGTATGATGTTTACGAGATAAAATTAATTCCATGGGATGATTGCGGATTTACAGCTAAAAAAATATCAAAATCTTAAACCTCATCAGTTCACACCCCCGTCCTAGATTAGGGAGTGAGGTACGTGGGATGGAGGCTAAGAAACAGTTTGCCTAAAAAGAACTGATAGTGATGTGCTGGGCAATAAAAGATTGAATTCATTTAGAATGCTTTATTTTCCTCTGTCTGCCTATGTCATTGTATGACAGCCAAAGCAAATCAAACCTAGACAGCAGAGCCGCGGGCAGCTGGTTATAATTTGTTCTAGTTACACTATAGACTGCCACATAAGTTTGGGGTTGTATCTGGACCATAGGCTGAAGAAGATTTTCAAAGATTTTTCCTATGCATTTCTATGTAAAATTTTGATTCCCCATCGTGGCCCTGCCCTTATGGGGGTCATGATTTGTCATGATACCAGCCTACAAAATTCATAATAATGGCCCAGTGGTAATTGAGATGGATTATCTATAATGAGTGACTTTTATAATATATATATCAAGATTTGATTAATGAAATACTATACCAATGCTTCAACATAATACTCGGCCCAGTGGTTCTTGAGAAGAAGATTTTCAAAGATACTACATCTTAACTTAATACTACATCTTCCCCCGGGGTCATGTTGAACAAATAATCTACACTATACTGCTTAATACTAGTTCTGTGTATCTTGAGAAGATTTTTAAAGATTTTTCCTATAAATTTTGGTAAAATTATACCACCTTCACACATGATTTGAACAATTTAATCACAATAGTATTATCAGCTTTTCTTATATTATGAAGAAAATTTTTTTCCTTATTCTTTTCAAAACAATCTCCCCTTGTTGAGGCAAATTTGGCCCTTTAAATTAAAATGACAAAATTAACAATGCACCAAGTTCAAAACCCTTTCAGTTGAAAATGTGAAAAGTTTACAGACGGACAGACGACGGACACGTGAAAAACAGATATCAGCTTGAAAAAACAGATCAACAGTGCTGTTGAATGCTAATTCCAAAGACCTACTAAAGATAAGAAAATGTTACCTTGGCAATGGAGATGGTTTGCTGCTCCATGACCTCATGGATAGCTGTTCTGTCTGCCTCCATCATCTTATCAAACTCGTCAATACAACACACGCCCTGATCAGCCAGGACTAAGGCTCCGCCCTCTAGAGTCATCTCGCCTGTGATGGGATCCTTCATTACAGCTGCGGTCAGACCGACTCCTGAAGATCCCCGTCCTGTGGTGTACTGACCTAAAATTTCATTATCAGAAATAAGAACTCTTACTTTCATGTCCTTGTCCAATGAAAGATCAAAAGAGCATCTGATTTACTCATTCATACTAAGTATGTACAGATTTATTGTAGTAAAGTTTCCACTGCACTACATTCAATGGACTATGCTTCAATTAACTTACTTCTAGGAGCCAATCTGTCAATGTAGGATAAAAGCTGAGATTTGGCCACACCAGGGTCTCCCATCAAACAGATATTGATGTTACCTAAAGGTACACACATATCACAGATATCAATTATTTATAAAACATCAGCAGCATTTACATTTAAATATAATATTAAGCAAAACCAGTCCAACAAAAATAATCCTACAAAGAAGTAAGTTTTACCTCTGATTTTCATGCCTCGTGGAGACTTGTCCACGCCCCCTACCAGGAGTAACAGGAGGGCCTTCTTGACATCCTCGTGTCCGTAGATCTCGGGAGCGATGCTGCTGGCCAGTTTATCATAGAAGTCGTCCTCAGCCACCTGTTTTATTTCATCCTCTGTCAGCTCTTCAGCTCCTAACTCATCATCCTCTGTTTTATTCATCTTGACAACTCTCTGTTAATGAACAGTAAAGTAACTTTAATAATAATTGATAAATGTACTTGGAATAGTTAGGTTTTTCATCAGATATGAAGATCTTTTTGAAAGTGTAAATCAATACCATGATATAAAAAGAGATTTAGAATTCAAATCAGAAACTTAACAAATATGCCGCTTTACATCAATGCCACTTACATGAGCTTCCATGATGTTTCTAAAGTCCCTGTTGAAGTTGTCCATATCCTTGCTTCATCAAAGGTAGAAATACCTTCGCAGAGTTAAGGAAATATCTAGCTTAGATCAACATTATTTCGAACTATCTGAAATCTGATTAACTGAAGGAAGCTTTCTGTTCTTAACTGACCCTACTCGATGAGAGATTAAGAGATATTAAGCCATTGCTTAATTCTGTAAATTGCGAGTTACAAAAATGCTTTAAAAACAAAAATGCTCGAAATAGTTGAAAAAAAGGGTTTTTCAGAGAAGGTGCCAAGAACAAAAAAAAAATTTGTGTTAAGGTGATCACAATTTACTTACATATTTGCAGTGAAATATTATTGCTCATCATGTTTCTTAATGGCAAATCACTGTGCAACCAAATGAAACATCAATACTAATACAATTGAATTCAACATTCAGTAACATTCATTTTACCAATTTTTCACATATTTTTTTTCATATTTCTGCATTAAAAAAATATATTGCAATTATGTGTTATGTCACTCTGCAAACTGATTGTTGATACAAAGGCACCATTATACCCTTAATCTTGATATATCAATTTGAAATGCATTTTGAAAATAACAGATCTCTCGGTTTTCAGTAATGAAGTGCTTTGACAGACAATAAATTACAATTAAGAGATTAAGATACAAATTGTGAACTGCCTTTTTCATAATCTTCATAACAATACGCTAAATTTGATATATGCCAAAACTTGAAAAATTTGAACTAAATTTTAATTTAGTATTTAACTGGATGCATGTCCAGTCATTATTCCCAAGAGACAAATGAAATTACATTATCTTCTGTGCAACTGGTGAAAAAGTCCATGTTTTTAACACTTGATGATGTTTCTTTTCAAAAAGTTAAAATAGGAGGTGCACAATGTAGTATTTTTGAAAGATTCTGTGAAAGTTTCATCAAATTTCATTCAGTGGCCCAAAATGAACAAGTCAATTAAGAGATGGGTAAATAAAAGCGTAACAGACGGACGAAAAAAAAATTAACAAAAAGAGTTGAAAATTCCAGGTACACGCTTTTCAAGCGGGGGGTATAAAGCAGGGATTTATCTAGCTATTTTGTCCAGACAAAACCGTTTTAAAATAAAAATGAAAAATGAGAGCCACAGGCTCAAAATAATAATCCGGAGGCGCGAGTATTCTAGGGGGCACAACTTCATATGGTGAAAATTTTTACAAATTTTCAGACAAATCCTTCCTATAGTTTCTGAGGGTCATTTGTAGACCTTTACAAAATCTCGTCTACACAGACAGACGGACATAGTGAGACAAAATATTAAATTCAAAAAAAAAAAAATATTTAGAGCTGACACAGAGAACAAAATTTGTGTTAAGGATACACCTGTTATGCTGACATGGTCCCCTGGCAAATCACATCTTGTTGTTTCCCCACGGCAAACACTGTTACTTCTGGGAATGTTTCCCACTGGAACTTGGTCACTAGTGATTTAAGCTCCATCTTACTCATCTACACTTTTCACATATCAAACTTCATACGTATATTTGCTATAATGGCAAATGTTTATCCAATCAAATATTCTCCATACAAAGGCATGAATACCCTTTTTTTCTTTAAATTGTATCAATATAGATTAACACATCTCTCGGTTTTCTATTGAGTAAAGTGAAAATTTCAGTACGATGTTTTAAATATTTTCAGTACAAACTTGGACTGCCTTTTTCATTATCCTCATAATAATATAAATTTGATATATGCAAAACTTGAAAATTTTAAATGAAATTGTAAACGTTTACCGGTAAAAACAATATATTAAAGAAATGATCAATTAAGCAACTGAAGGAATATAATTCCACTGATGTACATACGTGCTCTTGTATTTTGATTTCCTGGAACTTGACAAACTTTGAGCCTCGGCTTTGTAGATATAAATCTTCCACCAGACCTGTTTGTGGTACATTCCTGACTAGGGCACATGATCAAAGGCATAAAAGATGGAGAGTTTATCTGTTAAAAAAAATTAATTACAGTCTGAGAGCAAAATTTGCAAGTTAAAAGCAAGCAAAATCTCTTTTTTTCTTTTCAAGTAGAATATGTTGAAACCAGAACTTTATTTCTAAAGAAGTCTTTAAACACATCAAATAGATCACTTGTGCTATACCATGTACTTTAAAGTAACAACAGAAATACTTTTTTGGAAAATTTCTCTTTCAACAGGTTGCAAAATTTAAATGTATATTAATTCTTTTAAACAGGTCGTGTATCCAGAGCTGTGTTTTTTCTGTAAACACGTAACAGGTTCTACGGACCACCTATCACCGCTGATGTTGTTGCCACATGACCATCATTGGTTTGAGGCATGTTTCTATTCTGTTTACTTTAAAACATTGACATGAATGTTTGCTTTCACCTCTCGAATCAGCTGATGCTTTTCAAGCGTTGTAAGAATAATGAATATATTATAATTGTAGAAACTATATAGACTGCCAGTACTATGAAAAATGGGTATTATATACTTTGAACGAAAAAAAACTGCAACCACAGAAGAATATAGAGCAGTGTCCATGTTTTGCTCTGGTAGACGCAAAATATATGTCAAATTAAAAAATTAAAATAGGGTTGGCAGCAATGGCAATATATAATAAAGATTCTGTGAAACACTTACGTTAAATTTCACTCAGTAATATAAGGTGAGTTGCCACAACCATCATCGGTTTACCCCAGTTGTCCGTCACAATGCCCTTGACCTGCACGGCTTTCCAATGCAGTTTGCGGACCTCGCGAATCAGCTGATGCTTTTCATGGCCTGGGGCCTTAAAATAGACCTCACTTTGCACAATATAAAATTAAACATGCATCACAAGTCATGGTATAATTATCAGAATTTGCCACTTACTTCAGATTCTCCTAAATTTTATAATAAACATGCTAATAATTATTATTAAACATAGTGGCAGCTTAGTAGATCAATTGAACAATGTTTTCCCACTGTTTAAATGTTAGCAGTATCTCAAAGAAGTACATGAAACTCCATCTTAGTAGAAAATGTGAAAAAATAATTAAATTAAATAAATACCTGGTAACCCCATTTTGGCAGAAGGAACCCAAGAACTTAAGGGTGGTATTAAAAAACTTAGATATACCAACATCTCTTACAAATTAAACATTATATCTTGAAGTTTAATAATATATATTTTATTGCAATGCATACAGTGAAATTGAAATCACCCCCAAAAACTGTGAATCAGACTAAAAACTACCACATTATCAGGGTACTTACAATCTTCTCATCAGCTCTGCTGGGTACTTATTCTGGGGGTCACGGGTTATTTCTTGACCATCAGGATGGTTTCTCTGCTCCATCAGCAACCTGTGCTCAATGTAAACATCAAGGGCATCTTTATGGACCACCTACAATAATAAGACACAGATCAAATATATCTTTTCCATGTTTCAAGATATGAGGAATTCATACATTTTTTTCCACACTAGTTAAGAATTGTTTTTAGTATATGTATGTATATTTTAGTTTCATTCAACTATGAAAATTTACATACAAAATTACCTCTCTTTCTTTATAATCTGGTAGAATTTCTTGAATGGCATCAGCAAAAAGTGCAGTGTATCTGCGGGTGTTTTCTTCAATAGCATCCTTGAGTTCTGGGTCAAAATCATTAATGTTGTCTAGATCAATAGTCAAGGCTACCTGTTCTCTGTGAGCTATTTTGACCTGTCAAAATACAATTGTTACTCAAGTTGATGATGTCCATATCTTTAACAGTCAATGGGTTTCCTGCTGGTCTATTGATCTGTCAATATTTCACTACCTTTTTGAATCCTAGTTCCCTGAGGCAATCCAAAACAAAACTAATACAAAGGTGTTTACCTTTGGTCACAAAATAAAGTCAGCAATTGAGTAAATGTAAATAACTTCAACCTTCTGTTTATAGGGAATATAATTATGCTATGTAAAATAATTAGGGGTGACGATATACCAATAACCGATACATATCGATATTTTCCTCCAAGATACGGTTTCATACAAGCATTCAAATATCGGTACGAAAGGATACACGAACGACCTATCCAAAAATTAAAATGAAAGTACCTGTTCTTGAAAATGGCGGCCTGTAGAACAAGAGATCTTTTGATACTGAAAACACACTTTAGCACTGATAAGTCGTTGATTAGGGGTAATACGTTTTCACTTTTAAGCAGCCTTGGTAGATTGGACAAGAAAACATTTCAGTGTGCAGAGCGTGCTATACACAGAAAAGTATCGTTTCCAGAACATTTGATATTATTGTTATTCCATTTATACTTTTTTTTTGTAATCTCACTAACTTGGCTACAGACTTTCAGCAATTAATAATAATGTAAATGTGATTTTTTTAAATGAATTTTTAGTCAGTGTTCGTTGATAAACTACACAACTATTTGTAAACAACTTGTTAATAGAAATTTGGTAATATGTACAATTGTCCCGTACCCTCGAATCATGAGTTTTCGTGGCATTACGGTTAATTTGTAATAAAGTGCTTCAAGACCGAATAATTGAGATGTTTGCTATTTACCACATATACAAACAATAATTCTCCTTATTTCAAAATGATTTTAACTCGCATATCATTTGTTATTTGTTCTGAAGGTCATTAAAATTCTTGCATAGTTGCTCTTTCGATTTTTTTGTACGTCATATGTTTTCGTGGTATTTATAAAACAAGCAAACTATGGAAATCTAGTCGGGCAAAATCCTTATAAATTTTACAGAGTCAAAAATACTAGTTAATTTCAAAACGATTACATTATTTGACATGGAAATTTATTTGTTGATAATTAAGACCACATCTATCTAGGCGTGCGTAAGCTGTATTGCTAAATAATGTAAAAATTTTCTCTTTCTCATGAGTGGCCTGGAAATAATTTTGTAAATCTTTATTTTAATGTTTCATGTTTTAAAATATTAATTCCATGTATACTTAAAGAAATAAAATGTTTAAATCAATTAATCATCAAAGGCATAATTTTTTTTTAGCATGTAACTTTTTAACACCCCCAATATTTTCTTTGAAAATTATATAAAAAATGACGTTACTAGATCACCGTGAAAAAAAAATCAAAAGTGGGAAATTCCAAATTATTGTCACATGACCAGCTGTAATTGAACAGAATGATACTGCGCAGGATCGATTGGCTATTAGTTTGTAAGTTTGATATTCTAGTTCAAAACACGATGGATAAGCGTATATTACGCAAATTGTCAAATTTGAACTATGCATAACTCATCGCTATATTTTATTTTGACAAAGGCAAAAAGGTTTAACATTTGGTCATAAAACATGCACAGGGTTCCCCTTTATTAATAGCAAATATGACGTCATTCCGATCTCGCATTGTGGTATTATTCCTAAAAATAAAAAATACCACGAAAACGTATATACCACGAAAAACACATGACGGATAAAATGGTACATTGTTTTTATAACGTTTTAGTCAATGAAGTTGATTAACTTCATTTCTTCAAGTATTTATTTCATAGCACACATGATTTGATATAGAATAATTTTTTGAGTTAATGTCAAGACAAAAAAAATGAAATAAAATATTTTTTAAAAAGTTTTATGATTTTATCATAATATCGAGATACGTATCGTATCGTGCCAATAATATATCGAGATACATATCGTATCGCAAGATGTGTGTATGTCCCACCCCTAAAAATAATGTGTTCAAATACATTGTATACGACTCTTCATACATTTCTTGCAAAGAGATGCACACATCACATGTAGCTCAAAAGTCTTTACCAATTGTTGACTATAAACAAAGTCTTTTCCACCATCATCGCCGTCTACATAGAACTCCCGAAGAAATGTTTTGATTTTTCTGCAACAAAAACATTTCAGTTTTAAACATACATATCTGCTGATATTCAATTGTTAAGTGTCTTTGGAAGCATTACTAACCTTTATCTGCTGCATAATCTCTTGGTGGCATTTTGATTTCTTGGCGTGATCTGACTGTAAAGCAACTTCCAGCAGTTTACCAAATAACAACAATGCTTCGATTTATGGCGCGAAGATCATACCACGTGGTTTCGGGAATAGGAAGTGACAATCTTCAACGGATTAAAACATGTGTCGGATATTGTTTGCAACCCCCCCACCCCCCCACTTCCAGTATTCTCATTTTTTAAGCTAAGAACATATAATACATGGAATAAACATTTATGTTCTTGTATTTGATGAATGTACAGTTTTTTAATGCATTGGCGCCTGAAGCACATTGGAAGTGAGGGGTGGGGTGCACGTGGGGCTAATTCAACATGTTCAAAGAGAAAAAAAATTTCAAACCAGACCTTTTATCCCCTCCCCCCAAAAAAATGGGTTTGGGGTGGGTTGGGGCACACATGTTGAGGCTAACCACCGACCCCCCCCCCCCTTGCGGTTCCGTCACCTTTGTTATATTGACTTTGGTTTATAATATACTTCAGTCAACTACTCTTTTCCATAAGGCATTTGCACATGTAGCATTGGCGTCTGAAGCACATTGGAAGGGAGGGGTGGGGGGGGGGGGGGGGGCTAATTCAACATGTTCAAAGAGAACAAAAATTTCAAAGCAGACCTTTGCCCCCCCCCCCAAAAAAATGGGGATGGAGTGGGTTGGGGCACACAGGTTGGGGCTAACCACCGAAGCCCCCCCCCCCCCCCCCTGCGGTTCCGTCACCTTTGTTATGTTGACTTTGGTTTATGGTATGCTATATATATGGCACGCCAAATTCACAAAAATGAGCAAAGCATAGGTTCACAGTCGATAAACTAGGTTTATCGGTTGTAAACTATAGTTTACGGACTGTAAACTATAGTTAACAACGTTAATCTATATTTTACATCTGTAAACTAAAGTTAACGCGATAATCTATGTTTTACAACCGTAAACTATACTTAACACTGAAAACAATCATTTGCGATTGCAAAACATAGATTATCTGATAAATACAGTTTCACGATTTGTAAACTATAGTTTACAAACCGTTAACTATAGTTAACGATCTGATAAATATAGTTTCACGATTTGTGAAACTATGATTAATAACTCTTAACCATAGTTTACGATCGTAAACTATAGTTTACAAACGTGAATCTATGTTTATCAACAAAATCTATTGTTAATGCCTATTACAGACAGATAAACTTAGATTATCATTCGTAAACTATAGTTAACAACCGTTAAATATAGTTTTACAGGTGAAAACTATACTTAACGAATCGTTAACTATAGTTTACGGTTTGTAAACTATAGTTTACAGTCGATAAACCTAGTTTATCAAATGTGAAACTAGGTTTATCTCATTTTTGTGAATTTGGCGTGCCATATATATACTTCAGTCAACTACTCTTTTCCATAAGGCATTTGCACATGTAAGGCAGCAGACATTTATTATACATGTGTACTATCATTCACATAGCCATAATATGTTATCGACAATCTTTCCCGTGACATGAAGTAGGGAAAAATATATCTCAATCATTAATGGAAATACTAAGGCATATGTATAAATTGTCACTTTATAGCAGAACACAACAATTGCATTGTGTCAACTTTCCATTACATTATGTCAACACATTGTGACATTTACTTACAGTACTATTGCTTATGTCAACTTTCCATTACATTATGTACAAAACAATTTTTACTATTGCGTTATGTTAATGTACTCTTTATGGCTTAACTTGTTGTAACACACACTACTATTGCGTTATGTCAACTTTACATTACATTATGTTAAGTCTTTATTGCATTAACTCGCACTCAAATCTTCCATTGCATTATATCAGCTCTTTATGACATTAAGTCAAAACAATTTTACGTGGTGTAAAGATGTTAATATATAATTTAAACTCATTATTACATTATGTGCACTCTCTATTATTTGGTCTATATTCATTACATGATGTGAATTTATCTTTAATTCAATATCAAGTCGCTATAACAGATGTCAGAATTTCATATATGATGTGAAAAAAATTGTCACATGTGGCCAATTCTTTACTATCTTGTGTCATCAATATGCTACATGAATCTATTACATGATGTCAATTTTCCCTTACTTTTTGACAAATCATTATTATGTTATGCCATTGTATCTCTACATTGTGTCTAAAATGCTTAGCCTCTTGTCAGTATATCTTAGAATATTTCAACTCTTTATTATGTGACGTAAGGTTTAGGTTATGCCTAAAAGTTCTGTGTTTTCAATACTAGTATTACATGCACATATGTTAAACTTGCAAATGATTTAAATTAAAGTATCAAATATTAAATTATACACAAGACTTAATTAATCCTTAATTAAATATCAGGTTAAATTAAAAATAGGATCATGTTTGGAATCTTTATTGACGATTTGAGAAGTTGAAAAGTTCTGATCTAACTACAAAACACTGTCCTAAGCTTTTTATCAGTCTTTAACCCTCCTTTTCAAAAAAAAAAAAAAAGTGTAAATACATCGTATTTCATACGTGCACTGGTGGGAGCTGGGGATTGGAAACTTTAGTGACCAAAATATGCATGAAATTAATCAATTGATTTTCTTTGTAGGACATTGCATTAGTTTTACATAAAGTATAACTGAAATAAGTTGAAACGTTTTATAAAAAAAATCTAAAGCCTGAGAGCTTTCGGGCTTTCACCCCCTGGTCCCCAACTTAGACACCATATCGTCCCCCTATAGCTACTCCTTTCAAGAACAGAAGATCGCAACTGATATGAGCCCGTGTTAATTTAAGTGAAAACGTAGATTTTTGTAACAGAATTCTGGTCCTGGAATGGTTGAAAAATTACTAATTCCAGTGGACGTTGCATCGTTTTTGAAAACTGGGGGAGGTTTGTCAGCCAGAAAAAAACGTACAAAAAAAGCGAAAAAAAAATCCAAACTCGAAAATCTTATTTCGGGTGAAAGGAGGGGGGGGGGGTCCAACTTCGATCAGTTCTTAAAAAAATTCCAAATATACTACATTACCCTTATACTTCAGCAAAAAGTGGGACTGAATTTCAATGAACATTTTCTATGATAAAGTTATGTCGGAAAAAAGAGGAAGTCAGACCCCTAACCCCCCCCCCCCCCCCCTCATATAATGTGTCTGTAATTCGTCCTAATTAATCAGGACCCCCCCCCCCCCCTTCACAGTCGTGAAAACACGGTCATCAACTTTGACATAATGTAAATGTATTTAACAGCGGGTAATGAACATTTGTAATCAACATGATAAAGAATTAACACAATGTAAAGATGTAAAGTTTTAAATCACATAAGAAAGAGTTAACATATTCTTATTAAATATCCACATAAAGGAATGGAGTTTTTACATAACGTAATAAAGTGTTGATATAATATGGAACGCCGTGACTGTCTCCATAATATATGTTCACATTATGTTATTAACCTTTTTACATCACGTAATAAATAACCGACATATAGGTAAGATGTATTCACCTCACATTCAATTGTGATGACCTCGGCATAAAATAAAGATACATTAACATCACGTAATAATGCTTTGTTATAATAGAAATATACACTCACAAAAGGGAATGGACTTTGACTAAATGTAATGAAAAATTTAATCATAGAACACATGTAAAACGCTTAACTTGACGTAATGCAATTTTGGCCTCACATATTAAAGAAATGAAATGATATAAAGAAACATTCATTTCACGTAATTAAGTTTTAACACAATGTAAACATATTTTCACTTCACATAATGAACTTTGGTCTTCAAGTTATAAAGTGCCGACATAATGGAAGAATGTGTTTACTTCATGTAATGCAGCATTGACATGATGTAAAGATATTTTTACATCACCCCATAAAAAAATGATATAACGTAAAGATATGTTCACATCACGTAATGATAGATTGACATAATGAATGCATAGTTTTATGCTATAAGGCAGTGATGGCGTTCCATACATATGATTTCAGGGACCTATATACTTAGTATATAGGTCCCTGATGATTTCGATTCCAACTAATTCCAAAAAAAATTATCATCACATTATTAATCATCGCAACCCTTTTAATGAGAACATTTTCAACATTAAAATACTATCTGTTTTGTAACAAGTTAGCCTTTGCACCCCCACCCCCCTTTAAATGCACTATTATGATGTATCTGGATTAATTGCATATCTATGAATTTTGACATGATATGTTAACCAAACGTGTATATATTTTCAACTTTATACAATATTCGTAGCCTTTTTATAGAAATTAATATCACATAATTGAAAGTCGAACTTTGAAAATGTTGATAATAAAGAAAATATTAATATATACTCTTTCCAGGTAATAAATTAAAAGCATTAATTATAAACGTATTGATTAAAAAGCGCTCATAGACCTCCTTTCTTTTTGAACATGCACTTCATTTTGCGCCTTGCTACGCCAGTTCATTTTGCGCCTTGCTACGCCAGTGATTAAAGTATACTTTTCAGTATTATCATGCAGATAAATTTTATTTTAAGAAAACTAAATAAACTTAATGAATCTGTTCATATTATTTGTACAAAACAATTTTTACTTTGATTAATTATCTTACTTACCTATCTTGTTGTGCAGGCCGGATCAGCATGTGAGAAAGTTCATATTAAAAAAAAAATTATATACTTTTAATTTATTTGAGAAAAAAAGTCAAATTATTGGATGTATGTATATTCATCATGAAAATTTAAAAGACTCAAAACAGTGGCATATTTCCTTAATAGGGAATTAATTCAGAATAATTTAACTGAAAAAAAACAATAAAGAACCCACAAAAATGTGCTTTGTGTAAGCATTTTTCCTGAAAAGGCAGTTGTGTTTACAAGTATTCTAACGCATGCGCGATAACCTTCTTGACCCTAGACTATGGAGTAATATCTGAAATGGTAAGGAAATGGAAAACGATACGATTATTAATATTGAGATCTATCTGTACTGTTAAAGTGATATTTTTATTATTCGATTTTGTAGCACAAGTTGAAAAGTTCCCAGAAAGACAAAGTGAGGCAATTTATTGCCTTCACACAAACGGGAGAAAAGTCAGCAATCAACTGCCTAGGAGCTCACGATTGGAAACTCGATGTTGCTGTTGACAATTTCTTTCAAAACCAATTAATAGCGATCGCTATAGTAGCGAACCCAGATAACATCGACAAAAAAGAAACTCGATGCCCTATGGCAGAGAAGGTAAAAACACAGATGCGGGGTACTGTGATGGTAATGTTGTTATATAGTTCGAATTTTCTCTGCAGTGTTTATGCTGTAATACGAGCTGGTGCTGCAAATTCAGACTTCTTATACAGTATCTCTAAATTTCTGAATATTAATGAATACGTCTATGCTAAGATGCTAAATAGAACACATGATCTTTAAGGTAGGTAAATGATTTGACAGAACCTCCCAAAGATAAGTAAGTTTTGATATGTGTCCCGTTATTAGAATAAAGTCAAGCATACTGGACTTGTAAGACTCTTAATCCTATGATATTATGTTTTTTTCATTTAAGAAATGTCAGACAGTAATTAATTGAAAGAAAGTATTCTAAATGAAGATATAATGAAATTCTATATCTATGTGAAATTCAATTTATACCTATTTTAAAACGTAATCATTGTCATCTGAACTAATAATTTAATTAAATAAATATTCATTAATGTCCTAGCAATTAATTATAACATTTTCCAACACATAGCAGACAAGATGACAGTATTGGAGTAATGAAATTTCTGGAGGATTTGAGTTTAAGTCCAGAATTTGAACTGTTTTACTCATAGCATGGAAGTTCAAAAACAGTGTGAATTTACAAAAGAAGAATTTATCAACGGCATGACAGAATTAAAGTAATATTTGATTTTTTTTTAATAAAAATGAAAATAATACAAATTATTAACTACAGAATCCACATTGAAGTGCAAACTTTCCAACAGAGTTGACAATTCTTTCAGATATCTAGTAAACTGTAAATTTGATACAGAAATTCTATAAACAAAGATTAATTGTTTCTGTACATTTTCATACAACACATAGCATCTTTGTCAATATTGGATATGATTTCACAGTACCTAGTAGTAAGATTTGAATAAAAGGAAAAAAACAACTTAAAAAGCTGAATTTGTTTCACTAGCTAGTCCACATTATTGATACTAGATCATCATTATCCCATAGAAATTGGTTTACTTATCAAACAGTTTTTAACTAAGGAAAAGAATTTGTATTTTTTTTTTTTTTTTTTTACAAATCAATCAAACAATCATCAGATAATTTTTGATAATTTATACATTTAGATTCATATGATGTCTACTGTCTAGATATATTTTCATTTAATATATTATTTTAAAGTGATGCAATTATTTGCATTAAATGTTATACAGTAAAACATGTATAACTTTTAATAACGTTTTGACTTTATCACATACATGTTTCTCTAGTAATCTAATCTGTTGATTTGTTTTAGCTGTGATTCAGTAGACAAATTGAAAAGTAAGTGTCCTGTGCTAGAGCAAGAAATCAGGGATTCCAGCAGATTTAAAGACTTTTATCAATTCACATTCAATTACGCGAAAAATCCAGGACAAAAAGGGTTAGGTGAGTGTATATGAGATGAATGCAATGGATTTAGCAAAATATGACCAATGCATTAAAAATAATTAAGAGTTGATTTTATTGTATGCTTTGACTTGTTTGATAATATTAAAATGTTTGTCTTTTTTAACAGATCTTGATATGGCAATAGCATACTGGAATATAGTTCTTGCAGGCAAATTCAAGTTTCTCAAAATCTGGAGTGAATTTTTGCAGGTAAATATGAATTCTTAGAACAAATAAATATTTTTTTTCAATCAGACTTTATTTAGTTAATACTTGTGAACTATGAAATAACAGTAAACTTGAAGTACTGGGCACTTGCAAATTTAATATGTTATATCTGATATTAATTTTGTCCTTATAAAAAAACTTGTTATATTGTATAGTGAATTTGCAAGTATGACTAGCAAATGTACTTCAAAAAGTATTAAATGCAAATGATATCTTAGAATTCAAAAGTTTTAGATGAATTGAAATGTAAATTAAAAATTGTTAACGAATATTATGCTACATGTTCAAATAATTGAAATCTTTGGAAATTTCTTATTAAGATCTATATTTTCAATATTTTCAAACTCAGATAAAGAATGTCAATTTACCACATCTGAGTTTGTTATTTTCATAATATTTTACAAGATTAACATTTTTGTTAAGAATTTTGCCTCAAATTCCAAAAAAAAAAAAAAAATAAACCCTTCACTTTTTCCATAAATGTGCAATATTCATGTTTATATAAACAAGTTTTACCCTGCTTTACTGTACTTCTAACATTCGATATTCTTTTTTCCTAGGAACATCACAAAAGATCAATTCCAAAAGACACATGGAACCTTTTATTAGACTTTTGTAATATGATAAATGAAGATATGTCAAATTATGATGAAGAAGGTAAGACCATATATCAAACCTGTCACCCTGGCCTTTAAAAATGTTTAATTTAGAAGGCACCCTATATCAAACTGTTGGTATGCCCTCCAAAAACAGTAAAGACTCAAAGGCACCCTGTATCAAAATCTTGGTATGTCCTCCAAAAAAAAAAAAACAGTCAAGACTCAAAGCACCCTATATCAAACTGTTCATCTGTCTTTCAAAAACAGTTGACTAGAATTTAATGTAATGGTATATCAACCATCAAATGACTCTTAAAACAAGTTGTGTCTGGGGAACTAGAATATAAATGTGAACTTATAGTTTATTGGTTTGGACATCACCTTCAAAATATGAATTGTTTTTGTATTTTTTCTCTGGATTTAGAAACAGAAATTGGAAATTCTTAGAAAGTTATATTTTACATGCACAAATTACAGAATTTAAGCTTCTTTTAAAATAAATTTTTAGTTCCATCAAATAAAATTTTAAAAAAATCTAGTGCCTTTGTACTATTGTATTCTTTACCCCCTCTCTATGTTAAGCTAGTGCAGTTCTTTGTTTTTTTAGCGGGTATATTTTTTTAACAGTAACATTTTTTGGTATCAATCCATTTTATCTTATTCTTTAGTTGGTGTTTCATTGCAAATAATTATGTTTTTTCAGAAGTGATTCTCTCCCCTCTGTCAGTAGCTTAGTATTAAGACTTGGTCTTCATATGTTTGCTGCCTACACTGCAGCAAATTTACCGTGCTACTAGTGAAATTTTTAGCTGGATTAGCTAAGTTTTCGTCTATGATTTATTTCATGAATAAAATGTCAAAAGTCTTGTGTTAAAATAATTTTTCTTGTGAACAATATTGCACAGTAACATTTTGATGAGTGCTTTTTGTAAAGAAAACCCATTTCTACCCTCTGTATAGTGTAAGAGGGTAAATCAATTGAAAAAGCAAAAGTACCTTGTTTATAAAAAGACGGTCAACAAACAGCTAAATCCTCCATATTCTGTGTTTCAGGAGCCTGGCCGGTGTTAATAGATGAATTTGTGGAATATGCAAAACCAATGATTGGGCCTAAGAGTACAACAGTCTGAGAAAGGCTCATATTATGTGATTTTTGTGCTCTATTCTCAAGGAGGATTACTTGAAAAAGAGAATACTTTCATCAAAAACACCAAAATAGACAAAAGTTTATCCGATTTTATCTTGTTAAATCATAGCACAAATATTCCTCCTATCTGCCACAATATATTAATAGACATGCAAAGAATATTAAATATTCAAATTATTTAATGATATGTTTACATGACGATGGAGTGATGTCTTTGTATATGTTTTATGTAATATATCTTAAAAAAAGTGTACATGGTTTTTTGATTGTGTTAAATGGCATCAAGCAGTTAGAAAGGCATAGGTGCTAAATACTTTCAACTCAGGTGATATGTTGAATTGTGTGGTGAAATGAATTCATTTGTAAACAGGATGAGTATAAGTGTAGTCAAATGCACAGAAAGTGTTATTTAAGTGTTAAACATGGACTATGTTGTCTAGTACTTGGATCTGTAAATCTCTGGTTTTGTCTTTCCGAATTTTCTCAACCAGAGAGCTATAGTTCTGCAGCTAGAACAAGACAATAAAATGCTCATGGAGTCCCTAATTTGCCCAAAGAACCTAGAATGCTTTCTGACTAAAAGCTGATGTTCTTTTTTGCAAGGAATAAACTTCCATGATTTTACTCAAACTTTTAAGAAAGATTAGTGTAGAAGACAAAGGGAGACAGACAGACAACAAAGAGTAATTGTCCATGGAACATGAGACATAACCAAATGTTTAAATGGTTATTGTAAGGTCAAAGTAAAATAAAATTGTATTTACAAGTGCATAGACTTACATAAACTTATCTTGAATTTTTCTCCAAATTTAAAACAAAAGGTCAGAGTCAAAGAAAGTTTCAATTAATAAAAATGATGCAATTTGATAGTACATATCGAATTATATCAACATATACAGCTTGATAAAAGTATCTGAATTTGTTTCTCTTAAATGGAGCTAAACGTAGAATTAAAAAAAATAAATCAAGACAAAAAGAATAAAGATAAAATAGTGACCGATCTGAAAAAATTGATACAATTTAAATCTGTTCAGAGGGCATAAAACACGGACCTGGAAATTCCAGAATCGAGATCAGTTCCTAGAAATAAACATCCCCTGTTGATGTCACATCCGCCGTGAGCCACTATTACCTGCTTATGTTGTTTATGTCCATCAACTTATTTTGGAAAAAATCATTAATGGTAACTTAACAATTCAAATATACCCTGGTATATATATTATTTAAAAAAAATACATCGTTAATTCAAACATGGACTGATTTTTTTTTCATCGGTTTGTTTGGCCACGATTTTACGACAGCGAATAGTAAAGCTTAAAAGTTAGTTCTGAATACAAATTTGAAATAATGTGGACTTCCCAAAACATTAAAAGTGTGATCAGGTGCCATGGAGAATTAATAAAAAAAAAAGTGAAAATAAATAACAGTGATCGATCTAAAAAAAATCTGCAAACAATTTAAATTGTGATCAGAGGCATAAAACACGAACCCCAGAGATTCCAGAGGTAGAATCAGGTGCCTAGGAGGAGTAAACATCCCCCGTTGAACGGTCACAGTCGTCGTTAGCCCTACATTGTTTAAGTAGATTGAACCTTCATAGTCAAATTTCATAGAAAAAAAAAAACCCAAAATAAACAAATGATATGAAACAATTCAACGAAAATTCGATAGATTACTAGTATATTAATTTTTTGCTAACAAGGTCATTCGGAACCCACAGTTTTTCTCCATGTTACACTGCTTTGAACGAAGTGTAATGAAGAGAAACCCATGGGTTCCGACGATGAAGCTCATTATATAACGACCAGAGAATTTATAAAATGCTTTCTTTAGAAGAGGTTGTCGAACGCCCTGAAACATCTACTTATCTGTAAGCAACCTACATCAGTTTAAAACTTATTCGTACTCAGAGCGTGCTCTTGAGTATCAAATACGATAGGAGATGTACACTTTTATGCAAGTGATGGCGGAATATTGCTACATAAATAAAGATAGCTGGCTGTTGACAAACATCATCATGGTTGTCATACATTAAAAAAGATAGATGTAAACTGCATCTCGGAAATATGTTGAATTATGATGCTCAACTGCAGAAAAACTGCTGGGCTATTGATTTCATGTGTTGTTTGCAAGATCCACAATTGCATAATACTAAGTATATGAAATGCAATCATTCATTTACAATCATGTTTATTTTTGTGATCTTACAGTATAATTATAAGAAATATTGCTTTTTATATGTTATCCTTTTTGAACATTCGACATTTTTTTTTTTATAGATTATATGTCGTTCTGGAGGAGGTAATCTACTTTACTTATCTAATTAAAATACATCTACAAAAATCCCACGGACTTATCTCGATACACCCTTATCGAATTCTGATTCTATATGTTAAATGAAGTTATCCCTCTTTCACTGAAAATTCACAAAATCCTTTTTAAAAATAACAAAACTAAACAAAAACAATGTTTTGCTTTCAACTACTAGTATGTATGGTTCATTTTATATGTTTTCTATATTTCTTAGAGAAATATTCATTAACATTAGATAACAATTGAGAAAAAAATATCTAGTAGAAAATTTAAACATCAATAGTGTCTGAAAACCACTTTATTTCTTATGAGTTGTACATAGAATTATTTCCACAATTCAATACACTTATACTATTAAACACAACAATATACTAAACTATCTGTTCCTATCATGACATAGGAATATATCCGAATCTGTGACTTGAAATCCTGAAATCTATTTTAAAATCATAAAAACATCCGCTTAATGTGAATTACATCATCTTAAAATTCGTAGAACATTCAAAACATTGTTTAAAACTATAAAAATAAAATCATATCTTAATTGTCTGTCGTGGGTTTCAATGGGCTGAGGGTGAAATCTCTCACTAGGCAGAGTAACACCAAGTTGGTCCCACCCACACAGGATACCGTAAAGCTTAATAATAACACGTGTCATCTTTCTTTTAACTTCTGTGTGAGTTTCAATATCGTGTATATACTCCATGTAAGATACAGCGTGTGTTAATATTCTCCTCTTCTCTTGCTGAGATATGTCCTTAATTCAAAATAAAAATGAAAGTTAATTAGTATATAACTAATAAAGTTGGCATTAAGTACAAAAAAAAAATGATGGCTCCGATTTAGTGACTTGCAAACATTCCTTCGGAGGAAAAAGTCATCAGGAGAAATACCTGCCTCAAGATTTTCAACTTACTTAGGTACCTATGTACATTATACATTACATAGGTACCTAATATACATTATACTGAACATAACAAAGTAATCTGATTTAGTATAACCTTTCGATTTGCTAAAATATACATGAGATCAATGTTTATTTCAACATAACACCATCAAAACATGTTTGTCAGTTTCGTTACAATATCATGACTGCGCTTATTTCAAGCCAACAAATCTAACAAATACCATACAGTCAAATTTACTGGAGTAAGTTTAATTCTTGTCTTGAACTTTAAAATTCGAATGTCTATAGCTAACTTTATCAATATTTATTTACGTAATTACAGAACACAAAAATGGTTTATTAAGTAACATATTTTAAATAAAAAAAGCAATTTATTGCTTTTAAGTTTAACAAATCAATGGATATAATAAAATAAACTATACATATAAGGGAGAAAATGTTGAGTCAATGACTCAAATGTACAGATTGTAAAAACTATAAAGTTTCTTTTTTAACATACATACATTTCAGAACCCAGAAACTATAAATAAGTAATGAAATATCACGAACAATAATTTATACATAAAAAACCCCCAGTTAAAACAAATGTTGACTGCGCAGAATTTATGAGCACAGGGTTCACTGCAATATGTATTTGTATTAAACATTCAGTATAATATAATAAATATTGCAACTAGTTGCGTGTAACATTGAAAATTTTCACCCCTCAAAAACCATTGTCAAACTCAGCTGCACCTCGGTTGACAATGGTTTCTTGCAGTGAAAATTTTTAATGTTACACACAATTGGTTGCAATATTTGTATGAATGAACATGCACGTAAAAATTAACAAACATTACATACTTCATCAATAATGAAAAATAACATACATGTATTATCACCGTTCCTAAATATTATAAACAATATGCTGGAGTGTCTTAAAATATATTAAAGGATAACTTGATAACTTGATATCTTTAAAATTCCAATATAATTTTAAGCCCAAAGAAAAACTGACATTTAATTTTCATTTTGATATATATTATCCCAAAGGAAAAAAAATAAATTCAAACGGTTTTTTGATTGTTACAGATAATTTTGAATTTCATAAATTGCAAAACTTTTATGTAACAAAATAACATTTAATGGTCATTACAAATTTTGTGATTTTTTATTTTAATGAAAATTATTCATTCTGTATATATACGTACTTTCAATTTCTATTTCAAGCCATATGATCATTATTTTACAACTGTAAATTATCTCTAAAACTTTGAAAGTATTTAGTTCTGGTATGGAATCCATTACAGGAAAGGCTAAGGCCCCTGTATGGTCCCTGGTTTGGGATATCTCAAAGAAAGTTTGGGTTAGTTAAAGACACTGAAATGTCACAAAATATGTCAATAATTATTAATTTTTTTTTTTAACATTTTCTTCACATTTTCATCAATCTAAAAGTACATTCTTTTTCAGGGAAAACAAAGCAAAAACTTATTTAACTATGCATCAATACATATTATTCACTGGTTACATGTACTTAACAGATGCATATTGCTTATACAATCTCAGATAGACAATATTGTTCTCTATGATTCCAGCTGAAGTGAAAGGTATCTCAAAATCAACGGAAAAACATTAATATTAATAAAAAAAGGTGGAATGCTTTATTTAGAAAGCATCACTATACCTCTGTAAACGACCCGAGTTAGAATATGTGCTGATTTTGACAATCATCTTTTAAGATTCTTGACTGCAAATTATCTTAGTATTAAATGTGCTTTTATTTTTTTAAGTAACATAAACATTACAATATTTTTTTTCAGTTTCGTTTTATCAGTTGTGCCTCATCGATATTTAGATAAAACACTCCTGTAGATTTATACTTAAAGCATAAGGTATGTTTACAGCTGAATCTGGCCCCTTATTTGATGTAAAAATTATATCATAGTTAAAACTGCTAAAGTTTTTAGTTCAGAACTTAAATTGATGCATGGTTTAAAACAAGCACTAATTTTAATTCAAAGCATACATGGAGGCCTCAAGAGGGAGAAGAAATAGGATGTTTTCCCGATTCTGGTGGAGTTTCGTCAAATTTGATAGATTTTTCACTTCCGAAAACATAGAGCACAAGCTTGCCTATCTGAAATTTTTACACTCAAGGTGCATCTGGTACTAGTGTATGAAATATATAAATTTGTTATATAGGCAAGCGTGTGCTATATGTTTTCTATAAGAAAATATGCTGTAAGATTGATTAAAATTTGCATAAAAATTAAAAATTTGGAAATTAACATATTTTCTGACATTCCTGTGACCTCTGTGTGTCCTGTATCTTGAACCAAAGTCCAATACTCATTTTTTGGCAGGGATGATAAGTGGTCTTCAGTAAATAAACTGTTTCATCATTCTAAAAGACACCCCAAACCAGGGACCCAAAAGGGGACTTACCCTACCTTGTCCTTTATCATTTAAGTGAACTGGTCTTTCATAATGTAAAATAAGAATGTCCTCCGAATTTTGCATGACATAATAAAGGACATGCTCATTTATAACTTTTCCCCCTACACTTTTTGAAAGTAGTACTGTAACAGAATCAAAACCTTCAACAATTTGGAAGGCTTTTAAAACTGTCTTAATAGCTATTATGCACACACATATCAACCGTTCAATTTTGAATATCATGTGCTCATTTTATACCAAGGTATTGAAGAATTATGATTTTTGTAGAATAATTTAACATTTGCCAACTTTAACATTCTTTTGTTTAGATAGGTTAATTTTGTTCAATGCAGGAACATCTTTAATATTAAAAAACATAATTATTTAAAGAACAACAATAAAATGTACCTCTTTGATGCATGTTAAAAGACCTTTCAATACAGCTTTAAATGTTTTTTTTTTTTTTTACTTTTGCAATCAAACTCTGTATTTCCTAATGATTAAGCATGTCTTATTTTGTTTTGAAGTAAAACTTAAATATTTAAATGTGCTTAGAATATATGAAAAAGAAAAAAGAACATCAAACATGCTTCTTTAATACATGCAATAATACCTTCATGTTAACTGTGTTATTCATAAATTGTGGGAAAAATGGAAGTTGAATTTGAGCGAGTGCTTCATAAAGACTGCAACTGGATATTCTTCTGCTTATCTGTTGAAAGAATAAAGAAAAAAATCAAGAACATTATTATTGCAAACAATATAACTTCTTCGTTTATTTTTGGATTTTGGTCTTAAAATGCTTACGTTAGTTAATAAAGAGTTGAGACGAAAATGTCTCCTCTCCGTGTTGTGCAAACAAGAAGAATTTGTGAAAGAATTTTTCAAATTCTTCACTTTTATGAGGCATTCCTCAGTCAAAATGTGGACATGTCTTTGAATGTACTGAGCGTCGTCTTCCATTATATCATTATAAAAAGAGCCCTCGGAGGAATCGTTATCCAGAATGGACAGGGAGGGATCAAAACAAGGCCGCAGCCATCTTGGATTATTTGGAATAGTACTGCCCCGAACAAAAAATCTGCCTCCAATCAAAAGAATATCTGAATATAATGGAAACAAAGATACTTACAATGCGCAAAATAATGGCTCCAAAACTTAGAATCTAAATTTTAACAAGCCTTACGAATTAAAATTAAATCAAATTCCATTCCGACAAAAAAAGTGAAAAGAGTTAACTTATCACATGTGTATCATGTATATATAGCATACCCTTGCAAAATTATAATTTAAAAAAATCCATGAAACCATTTCCATCAACTTGGTGATTCCTATAGCTTTGTACTTTGCACTTTCCATTTTTATTCCAGATAAAAAGGTTAGGAAGTTAATTTCAATGATTTCAAAAATTGAGAATGTTGAATAAATTGGACAGGTGAGAGATTCACTGGCTCAATTTTCAGCAGGATTACTATATAGGTCTATCAATTAATTGAATAAATAATAACATTTGATTGATATTTTTGGTATGATTACTCTGAATATTTCCTTAGTCCAGTTTTTCTGCTGAAAATAAGGACACTTACATATGGTCATTCTTAAGTGATTACAACGTACCTTCATGATTTTATGAAAATAAACACTGTCTTAGCAGTTATCTTTTATCGTAAAAATTCAGTCATTGACTCTTATAAAAGACATTTCATAATGAAGATGATAATAAAAATTTGTAATCATTATGGGAGTAATAATTAACCAAAATATATTATCATAACATTTACATAAACATTAGCATCATAAACATACCAAAACAATAATATTAATAAAGAATGATTGAAGATGTTTTCTTAAATAAATAATCTAGATTAAATAATGATAAAATTGATTGCTTATTGATGTTGTTTTTAAAAGGTGGCTGACCTCCAATAATACATTCTGAAAAGAGGGTAAATTGATAAAATATTGCTGTAGATATTTATCATATCATTTTTCGTGAATTGTTTTGCTAAAAATACATCTCCGGTTTTTGAGGCTATCGAAACTTTTGAAAAGAATATTCAAACAAACTAAAAAAATACAGATAAAATCTTAGTTTTTATCTCATTTTAATATTCCCAGTCCTGAGACAAAATGTATACTTTATTATCAATAATAAATGTAAAAGTAGGCCATGGTCCCATTTAAGGCGTGGAAGAAAACAGACATTTATATATGCTTTAAGATAGACACGTATATGTAAATAACAAAAAGGAAAAACCTTGATATTAAGTAGACTTATGAATTGTGTCGATGTCAGTGTCACAAAATGTTACACACAAATAATGCAAATTTACTAATTCAAGGTTTTTATGTAAAAGAAAAAATACAAAAACATGTTAAGTTTAAGGAGTTTCAAGTTTAATGCAAAGAATGTCCTTCTAAATGTTACATAACCAAGTTTGAATTATTTATTTTTTTCTTGTAATTATTCGGAATAAGCTAAAATGCCTGTTAAATTATGATAATTGCATAAAGATTCGGAAGAGACTTTTAAAGAATTAATTTGTAAGGTATTATACGATGTCATGATTGACATTTGTTGAACTTAAAGTAATGCAGCATCGATGCACTTTTTTCTTCCCCGAAATGTCTGTACAAATATAAATGCACAAGATTCTCGGAAATAACTCTCGACAAAGGGATAAGAAAGGTGATACAAAAAAGAACTTTAAAGTTTGGTTATTATACCGCCGAAAAATAAATGTTAGACATTGATCTGAGAAAAATATAAACCAATACAGGTACAGTAGAGTAAATTTTAAAGATGTAGTAATTTTATCTTAGTAATTTTGAGTTTCAATTACGATTATAATTTCGAAGGTGAAAATTATTTTCCTTTTTTTTGTCTTCAGGTAGAGCTCAGATTAAGATGGATCGCCTATCTCTTGTCTTCAGCTTTCTGGCTTTCTTGGTGCTGTTATCTATGGTAGAATCAAGGGCATATCCATGGGGATTTCAATGGGGTCTAGAAAATTATGCAGGCAGCTCATGATGCTTATCCTTAGGGGGTTTTCCTATGAGACGCACAGCAATCCAAACTGATAATACATGAAACCGCCCAATCCATGAGTATAAACTGTCGGAAAGTATTAAAGATTGCAGTTAAAGCTATATAAACATTTCAGTTTCAGTGAATTCAAATGCGCAATGGATTATGGAGCCCTTGTTTGTAAAGAGAACATACCTTGCAAATGTTTTTTGGCATACTTGATGTGGAGCTTAGCAAGAGGAAAACAATACTTCAGCTGACGGATATTGGACATAGCAATCTGTTCCGAATCAGAAGACATTTTATGAGACCTGGTTGAATTTTGTGTTTACATGTACATAAGTATCTAGGTTCAAATAGCCCTACTAATTGGCACTTTAGTTTCCATTGTTTGTCCATATTATTTTGAAAGAGGTAATATATTACATAACTATCTTTCTCAAGTATTTTTTATTTTATAATCTAAAGATAACTTATGCATGTATATCATTTCAATGTGTAAATCTTCTGAGCACAACAGATCACAATATTTAGATAAACAAAGAACTTTATAATTAACGTGATGGCTTCAACTTTTTAATCACTTCCCTTTTTATGTAACAATTTACCATTCTCATCTGTATTTGGGTATTATTGCTCATTTCACAAGAGTTTGAAATATATGGCAATAACGAACAGTTTTCTCTACGTACTGTCAATTAATTTAAAAAAGGTCACTGAAAGAAGGATATCATCAATTTAAAGTCAACATTTCGCAAATTCTGTGGTCTATCACTTGACTTTTTAAGCAAATACAATTTATCATCATGACAAATGTTGACAGAAGTTTTGTTGGCTTATTCTTTTCACACTAAATTGTCTACTGATCGTTCTGTTTGCCCAATCATGACAATAAGGAGCACACAGTGTGTGTGACGAAGGATGTTTACTCCTCCATGTTACCTGATCCACCTGCGAGTTTTTAGAGGTCCATGTTTGCTCTACTCCTGGATTGTATTGTTATAATGGACTTCTGAGATTGATTACAATTCGTTATCTCTATTTTATACTATGAGCCGCTGCGGTAAGTTTGAATCCCAGGAGGGCAGGAGCTCAGATTAAAACAAAGGTGTCTTATTTTGGTATAAGGTGAAAAAAATTTTTATGCTCCTGTATAATCATACAATTCAGTGGTAATTTTAAGCCATGGCGTTTTTTTTGATAAAGTTCAGATAATCAAAATTAAAAGATCTTTTGTTACCTCTTATCACTATATGAAAAGGTAGGAATTAAATAATTAATGACACAATTGAAATAAAGAAAAAAACAAAGTTTTCAGTCAATTTAGAAATGTGAGGTTATTCAAGTTAAAAATCGGTAAAAATTTTCACTTGAACGTTAGGAATAAAATTATTCGTATTATTATTTTTAAGCTTCCATACACCATATTTAGCTGTCAGTTGTAAATAAAAAAACCCCCAGTCAACTACATTGTCATGATTTTTTTGGAATAGTGAAGAAAAATAATAACAACTGAGAAAAACAAAGTACCGTATGTAAACAAAGCGAAAGCCAAAATCAGAAAAAAGGAAAGCGCTTATTCTTTTTAAAAATAAACAGGAAGCTTCCCTTTCTAAAATGATATTTTTCTCTAAAATTTCTGCAATCGAGTTGAATTCCTGGTAGTTGAAAACAGAAAGTAAACTACCTATGATTTAAAGGTAACGGTCTGACGCAGCACCAATGCACATACAACAATGAAATACTGAAGTAAATAAATATATACCACATATTTAGAAAGTTTTCATTCTGTGGGATTTAAGGAATGCTTTTTGTATTGGCATTGATGATGATGATATTGGTAAATAAATTAAAATTATTCACTTTTTAATCTGCATATGTATATGGATCATTGGAATTGATACAGTAATTTCAAAAAGCAACGAATGCACATAATGGATTTTCCATGGTATGAGCTCAAATTGTTTAATTTTCATGTTGTAAATAGCTTACTCAACAAAATAAAACATATCATTCTAAGCAAATCACACGAAGTAATCAAGACAGAAACAGATATCTGAATTCTTATTTTGTCTTCTTTTAAAACATTGGTATGATTTTGATTTTCTGATGTTGAAATTTAAAAAAAATTTGAAATTTGAAATTTTAATTCTGATTCATTCAAAACAATAATCCAACCTCTGATGTTTTGGAGGTTCGTTTTTGCTCTGCTCCTATTTTGTAGTGTTTTTTAAGCTTAAACACTGTACATTATCGTCTCAAATTTCATACCTGTTTTAAATATTAAGTCACATCTAAACTGCTAAAGGTTAGTGATATGGTGAAAGAAGACATCCATAGAAGATTTATGTGTAAAAAAATGATTAACATGAATGTGGTTACTTGGAAATTTCTTAAAAGTAAAACAACCTGTAAATGACATTTCTAGATATTACATCCGAACATGCACCGGTCATGAACAAGATGATAAGGAATTCCTGCCTGTCGGATGTTCGTTATAGCGAGACCCTTGATGATATAAGAGTAGATGTTTCTCTGATATTGACAAGGGTATGGAATAGGACCTATAGAGACTTTTAATTTCTTTATGAATTTGTCTAGAAAATAATTCTATATATTTTTCATTTGTATAAAATGAAACATATGAAGATAACGAACAGTATTCAAGCTTAAAGTTCACAAAACAATACAAAACAAAACATCAGAGGTGGGATCAGGTGCCATGGAGAGGTAAACACCCCCTGCTGACCGGTCACAACCGCCGTGTGCTCCTTGTCATGATTGGGAAGTAACGGAAAGGTCCGTCAATTCAGTGTATAAATAATGGACTTGCAATTAGAAAATGAAAAACGCCAGTCAGCAAAAGAATACACTGTGCATAACCTTTCATCCATATGCATGAACCGGTAGAATATGGAACTGGAATATGGTACAATTATACGAAACACAATAGACACTTGTTTAATTACTTCATATCATTGAAATGAATATCTTCGTATATGAATAAAAACAAAGAAGTTTGTTGGATTTTATTACTTTATTCGTGAAGATAAATTGTTTAACTGTGTGGAATATTTACAAGATGTACACATTTAATTAGATGCCTAGGCACTCATTTGAATCTGTAAATAAAACGTCTTTCAGACTGGGTTTTCAAATCAAGCAGCAGCAAACTTTGAGATTAGTCCTCTTTGTAATGTCAATAAAACACTGACAAAATTAAGTTTCATAGGAACAATTTAGGTTCATATTAATGAATGTAGAGCGTAGAATGCAAAAGCTTATATGATAAAAATGATATTACCATTTTGTTTCAACCCCGCCATTCTTCTGAGTCTCTGGAGTCGTCCCAGGAATCATATCTCCATCTCCATATAGGACTTGAATGTGGAAAGTAACGACGTGTCTCTATTGTGGTAAACATATAAATGGCCAGAACCAGAAGGACCAGGAAAACGAACAGAGTCAGGGAAAACTGCATCTGCATCCTGAGTATTCGTGAAAAATAGAAAAGGAATTTTAATTGTACGAATCGTTGTTCCTTTACATGTACATAAGATATTTAGTTGCATGCATTGATCAATAACATTTACCGTTGAAATTTCTTAAGCCATATATTATTATTGCAGAACAACTACAAATATTAGTTAAACAAGTTTAACTTTTTTTGTCCTCTATCTGTATTACATAAAAACTTGAAAATTTTTTCGAAATATCTTCAGTAAATAAATCATCCTACACACGCGCAAAATAAAACAAATAATAAAAAAAAAACAACAACAACAACAACAACAACAATTTCACAAGTAAAACAAAGTAAAACATCTTACCTTGTTGATCAGGTATTAATCTGTTTTACTGAAAGATACGTTTTAACAATTTATATACTCTAAATGAAATATATATGTTGAAAAAAAATAAATAAAATGTTAAATATGTCATATTACATGCAAAAGTATCGCTTTCAGGCGATGCAATAGTTTAACTTTTTTAATGAAAACGTCAATTTTATTGTCCAAATAATGCGGTTGTCACACACTTTAACGGAACTTCATGGTTTGTACTTT